>NC_050173.1:17782791-18032791 GCF_008315115.2 Sander lucioperca | reverse complement strand
GTTATTGATAATGTGCATAGAAGAACAGAGAATTGAAATTTTCATTAGAGAGATGAACTGGAGGACAGTCAGACTATTTAGGTAAATCACAGATATGACTCAAAAAGGCGATCCACGAAGCTACCACCATTATGCAAATTTGTGTTTGAAAAAAGGCTTTCATAACCTCAGAGCTATTTGCAGAGAAATTGTTCAAACTCTTTGTTAACGATGCAGAGGGATTTAACGTGAATTTCACAGTCAGTTTATGGCGCCGTTGAGGAGACACACGGCTGCTCCTCGTTTAATAAGTTTCGCCGTCTGACTGTTTCACTTCGAGTAAGGACAGAGTGTGAAAACCTCATGCAAGATATTTCATATGAGCACGAAAGAATCCCAGTGAGCTTTTTCGGGTAGTGGCCTAGTGCACCAGTGGTGCTCCTATGCAAACACACTTACTCACATTTTTATGCGTCCAAGCGCCGATACCCACAGACTTCTATAAAGGTGATCCTTGTGTGGAATATATAACACGATTTAATGCACTATGCATTTTTTTGCCCCACAACCTGATAAATACAGGTAAAGCAATTTAGATTGGAGTGAAATATTCAAGGCCTGTAATGAGAATGATTTGGGGTTAAGAAAGCTGCTTGGTGGGGTGTACCCTTAATAGAAAGAGCCCCGGAGCCATTGGATTCCCATAAACTCTGTGGAGCAGGCTTGATACCCATAGGTCAGTGATTGCTAATAAGAAGTCAATGAGACATGGGCTCCGGTTATTTTCCTTAAGATCAGCTCCTCCAAAACCTGGTCCTCTAGGCCGCTGACCTTGGAGTATTTAGAAGGTATTGTCTTTGAAATTCCTGTTACTTTTGAGCTTGTAGACCTTCTCATTAGTTCCTTTTGAACACGGCAAACATATGGCAGTCGTATTTAAGAGATTGCCTGTCGTGACCTTTTGCGGCATGCTAATTAGGCCCCAGAGCAGCGCAGGCCGTGGAGAGGTGCACTGAGAAACCCAGCAGTCTCTTTCCCACTTTCTGCCTCTGTACTCATGTCTCATCTTGGCTCTGCCTTATCTGGTAGCAGCGGCTGCCCCTGCCCTTCGACAGTGTGGGTTTCAAAATTAACATTTCGCTTCATGTGCTTCTAATAACCACTAACCTGAACCTGTACAACTCCCCCATTTCCTTCCCCGCCACCCACCCCCTCGCCAACTCCCAACCCCTCTTTCTCTCATTCTCTCACCGCTCGCACTTTCCACAGGAAATAAACGTGCCCAAAATTACTTTGACCCGTCGTCAGCAGAGCAGACAGACCCAAGGCATTGCGGGATGGCTGGGGTCAGCGCTGAAGATGAGCTGGAATTAAGTACGCCATTCTCTGTCATAATAGTTCTCCTCGGTTCATTAAAGTGAGGTGAGAAAGATCACTGGTAGCAGGCCGCCATTTGTGACGACAAGACAGTCTATGTAAATACCCCAAGTGATGGCATCACAAGATTGGCTCCCCAACTCGCTGTCATTGACGAAGGTTGCGTATCATTGGTCAGTTTTCATTCCACCGTGGCTTTCTCTTTCCCCTGTCAAATGACACACGCAGAGCCACATCAATAGTTTGCAGCCCCCCTCCTAAAGTAGGCCTATTAAAAGCGAGCTCTTGGGAGCCAAGTAATATGCATGTTATAATGAAACATGGCTATTAATGGAGAAGCCATTTCACCTGTATCTTTTGGATATCACTGCCGTGTAATATCAAAGGATTCGCCAAACCAAATCTCATCACATGATGACAGGCCAGCTAACAGGCATGTTAATGCTCCTATTTCATTACCCCTCTGCATACACTTGATTTTCACCCCTCTCCAGCCACGGTTAATATCTCTGGTTTGCATGTTAAGATGTGGTTTAGATTGACTTGTCTGATAAGTAGAAAGTAATTTTGACACACACAGATGCATGTAATTTTCCAGCACGTTTGAGGGTGTACTCATTTTATAATTGTTTTGACTTGTAGCAATATCGAATGCCGATGAAAACAGGCTGTATCAAAGAATGGCTGCATTGCTGGATGAGGATGAAACCTTCATGAATATACCTGGTATGTATCTTCATATTACTGTAGTCCTGTATCTTGGTAATTAGGAAGCCGCCAATTGGTTGACCCTCATCCAAATAGCAAAGATTAAAAAAAAAAAATTATTAATTTAGAACAACTACTTTTCTTTAACTTTACATTGTATTCCTTTACTTTAGAACAATTACTTCACTTTTACATGACATTACTTTAATGTAGAATAATTTAATTTTAAGTTTTGGGAGATGTGACGTTAATGTAATCCCTTGTAATCACTATTTATGTCCTGATTTAGAAAAAAATCAACTGAAGTACCATTCTTACAGATCAAATCACATAACTGCTGGTTAATGGTGTTAAGATCTAATGTATTAATTCTGTGTCACTTGTGTCTTTTGTTTTTCATGATGATATATTGATAAAAACATCATGTTTTAACTTAATGGAACCAAAGTTACAATTCAAAACAGTGACCACAGCCACCAACAATGGTGCCACTGAGTACTACAGTGAAGGTAGAGTATCTTTAAGAAAAGAAAGAAGAAAGTGAAATCATAAACAACCCAGACAGAAAACAAGATGCTACATTTTCCACTAACAGTAAAAGCAGCGCTTACATAGAACAAAGAATAAGACTAGGAACGGACCTTCACTTGTAGTCAGTGCTTTCCAAGCACAGCCATTGTCTCACAGTAGGCGTGCCTTTTCTCATTAGCTCAGTTTCATTTAAATATGTAGCCAACCAGGCAACACTGAGGTGGTTTAAGCTTAGCATTGTTCTGGGTGAAGACAGATCCTGTTGACATGACGCACATCTCCCTTGTAATTCCAGCGCACAAGTGATGGGTTTAGGCCCGCTTCAACACGGTAGAATTTAGCCGGCTTGTATTATTTGCCATTGTCTTGGATTTAGCTGTACCACCGAGATTAGCAGCCCCATCCATTGTCTTGGAATGTTCATGAAATCCCACAGAAAAAGTAAAGAGGATCTTGGATTAACAGTTTCTCCATGCAATAGGCTGAGAGACTCGGAAGGAAAGAGAGAGAGAAAGAGAGAGGAAGAGAGAGAGAGCTCTTACTTCTGTAGTGTTGGAGTCCAACTGTGGTGACTGCCAGTAAGCACTTCACCAAGCTACAATAGACTTGAAGACAATCACCTTATACTGTTGTATAGCTGCCTCCCACCGGTGTAGGCTGCATGTCTTCTTTGCAGCTGCAGAACCAGCTCAGTGTATGTCAGTACTGATCCTGACATTTTGTGACTGCTTTTCAGGCTTTTTGTCTCAGCTTTTACAGCCTGCCACAAAGCACCATGCCCATTTCACAAGAAAGAGCATGAATACGACTAAGTATTAATGAAATGGACAGTGGCCAGTGCTGTAGACATTTTCTCAGAAAAAAGAGATTCCTGGAGAAATCCCTTCTGTCTGTCTAAGATCTTCACTTCTTTCTTTTTATCTCGATAAATTCTATTGCTTTGGCATGGAGATGAAATAACACAGAATTGGTATTCTATTCATTCTAGTTCTCTGTAAGGCGTTAGGCATTGATATCAGCTTCTATGTGAAAAGCATTAGGTGGTGATAACAGCTTTGGCTGTAGCACACATTGGACTGCACACGTTGAATACACAGATGCACAAAAAATACCTCTTTGCTTTCTACCAACGAGGCGGTGCAGCAAAACTGAAAGACGCACAGCAAGCGGGTTAGCTACTGTAGATGATGCTTTCAGTCATTAATTCTAGCTTACTAACCAAAAACTAGTTCACATGTGGTGCAGAAGAAAACTTAGTGTCAATGTATGGGCTTGTTATTCACAATTTATTTAGGGTAAAGCCACAGCCACTCATTTAGAGTAATATGCAAAAAATATACTACATCTTCCTTTGATTCCTTACATAGAAACACATTAGATATATGTACTCTTCTACAGCATCAGTTCAACCTTATGTACCCAGTTCTACATCTGCTCCTAAGTTAAAAAAACAAAACAACTTATTTAATTATAAAATTCCAGTCATGCATTTCCCCATGATTTCGGATCAATGTTAAGAGATCTTTTCAGTTGAAGACCACAGATTTTGCTAGAATAAACAACAGATTTTGCTAGAGTAAACAACTGCGAGCGTATTAGCAAAAAAACAAAGCAGGCTAATGTGGTCATGTTTAATGCCCATGTAGAACTACGGTCCTGTCTCAGTAACATGATCAGGATCTGAGGAATTAAAAAAAAAAATGCTTTAGTGGTATGTGTGAATATGATACTTTGGTTTTGTGAATGTTCACATTGTATTTGTGTGACTTACTGTTTTAGAGCACATCATTGTCCACCTGCATAAATGTCTTGTATATACATACTCATCTACGTGAGTCTGTTTCTGGATGTGGTAAGTATGCACATCCATCAGTATGTGTATGCGTGTTTTTTTGTCTGTGTGTGTGTTTGTGTGTGTGCGTGTGTGTGTGCGTGCCCACTGATGCGTATCTCTCCAGGTACGCTGCTAGCCTCCAGGGATGAGGAGGTGTTGGAGGTGAAGGCGGGTGATCCGGTGCTTCAGCAGCGACTGCTGCTCCACGGTGGTGGTGATGCCTCGGGCTCCAGGCCCTCCCTGGCCCATACCATTGCCAAAACCCAGGCTGTGGCTAGTGCTGGGCTGGGAGCAGAGGCTGGACTCGAAGCAGGGAGGATGGTAATGGGCAGAGAGAGCACTGTAAAAAGTAATGCTATGCTTTTACTTATGTTTTGTATTTGATTTCTAATTCAGAAAGGCATTATAGTATAGTATATTAGTATATTATTAGTATTACACTATTAAGTATTTTATGGTGGTATGAAATGTACTTTCTTTGCACATATACTGTATACAGTCAATCATTAAAGCTGGCTAGGAATCATTCCAGAAAGTTGTATACATTTTTGTTCAATTCTTTGTCTCTGGATATTTGTCCCACAGCATTTATTGGTGGAGTGACATGATAGGACACATGACATAATATTCAAAGCATTGTGCATAATGCTGCAGTGACACATGACATCATATTCAAAGAATTATGCATAATGCCGCAGTGACATTTTATTTTTGATGAATATCATAAGGTTTGTGATGTCACTGCATTACTTCTTGCAGTGAGGAGAGCTGAGGAGGTGATCCCCCACTACGCCCAGCAGCTGAGGGAGCGTGTGCGGCCTGACATGATCACGCTTGGCAGCCTTTCACTGCAGCAGGTCAGGGCTACAAAGAGGAATATCTGTGTCATCAGCCCATATTCACCAGCACATCAGCCATGTCCATTATGCTGTGTATCAGTGGCTTTGGCTAATGGACATAGAGTGTGTGCATGTGAGCGTGTACATTTGTCCACGTGTGTGTGCGTGTGTGTGTGTGTGTGTGTGTGTGTGTGTGTGTGTGTGTGTTAGATACTCGGCTTACTAATTTTCTTTCTCTTTCCTTCCATATTTGCTTCGCTTTTATGTCCCCAACCTTTTTTTCCCCACCACTACCTTTTATAAAAGTTCTGCATTTTTTATTTTCAGTGCAGATGGTCTGAATCTCAGCTAAATGCACTCATGTGAAATAGCTTTTTGTAGAACATGCATTCAAGGTTAGATAACTCATTCATCCTCAGCGAAGAGTGAGTTCATGGATTTCAACTGCATAATCTATGCTACATGTGATATCCTCACACAATTAACTTATTTGTGGAGACAAATTGTGTTTTTGTCTTTGAACTATGTTGTGCATTATTATGCATATTTGTTTCTGACAGAAGCTGAATTTCCTTGGTTTTGTACCCTTTTACGGTCTTTTCAGGAAAAAATAGAGCGTGACTACTTTTTATTTTCCAACTGGGGAGTAGAGATATTGTGAACTAGCGTTAAGATCTGAAGCTCCTTTCAAAGCAAGTGTTTGTATTCCATCAGACAGAAAAGAAATGGGAGAGGATATAAGAACATGGGGTTTCCATTGTGTTGGTAAATCTAGATTGTAAAGAAACCCAAACATTAACGCATATGTAAAAAGAATTCAGAACTTCTATCCACTGTATTTTTAGTTATAATCTTACTTGAAAAGAGAGTAGGAGTATCAAATTATATGAATAGAAAGTAAACGTAATTGGGTAAAAAAATGGTTAAACAATGTCTCACCATCACTTGGAAGCCACAGCAACAGTTGACTCATCCTCCCTTACTGGATAATCAGTGGCATCTACTGTGTACTGTATCAGTATTGGGATCAGTGTTATCTTATTCTGCCATAATATGTATGTGCTTCCCTACTGTTTCCACACCCACCTCCCATTGAAAGCACATTATCCTCCAGAGATTTCACATCTATTTTAAAAATAATAGTCTTTTTCTTCTGTCTCTATTCTGCCGTACAAAGCTTCTACAGGGCGAGACGCTGTCACTTAGCAGTGTCAATGCGTCTGAATGGGGAGTGTGAATGTGCTGACTGAATGTAAAACCGGCAGAAATACTCATCAAACGCTACATGTCTTTAGGGCCTGGCTCAGTATCGATTGCCTGCAGATTGCATTACAGTTGCTCCTTGTGCTTAATTCTGCCATTATGGTGCACTGCACTGTTTCATAAAGCTGCATCCAAAGAAAGTGTGCATGTGTATTGACACGTATTTTCAGAAAGCAGTTCAGAAGGGACAACTGAAGAAGAGTGAGTGGGCAAAGAGAAAGGAGAGACTGATGGCCTCCTTCGCTGGGAATGTTCAGGTAAAGGCCCATGTACTGTATATATGCTGTGTGAAGTATGTGTTGCTTTTGTAGTTCTAGGTATAAAATCCCACATGGGCGTTAACATGGGGACTGTATGCTGTTTATAGATTATTTCACAAGCTCAACATATTCCTCCAATCATACTCTTTCTTATTACATTTGTCGATAACATAAGCCAGCTGAATTCTAATGCTTAAGCGCTCATCTTTAAAAAGAAATATTTCATTACAGTCAGTCACAGACATTAATAATATGTTACATCATAATTTAGAGTGATGTGGTTTAAATGAAACTGCCAATTAGCTGATAATGGTAATTAACACATTAACAGTGTTTGTTAACATATCCACTTTAATATTTCAAAAGGAGCCTCATTCACAAAGCGACTGTGACGAGGCAGTGAGAGAAGCACCACAGCCCAGGCTGAACCCACTGTTTCAGTAGTAAGTCCAACCCATTACCCATATTTCTCTCCATATGTACAATTGATGTCACACGACTGTAATCAGTAATTGTGTGAAACACATTCATATTCCCACTGACATTCAAAACGGCATGCAATTCATGTGTCCTCTGCATGGCTTCTCCTGTCAATGGGCATTGCATTGTGGGTAGTATGGCTCGAGGGCACAGAAATCTGTCCATGTCATTGGACTTGGAGGCGCATCAATTCTGGGTCCATCCACTTTAGTCAGAGATCACACATCAAATATGGTAGCGAGAGCCCTGCGGGCAATCAGCTTAGCATGTTTAAGTTTTTAGTAATTATGGTCTACCATGCTGGCTGACATGATAAAATCAAGAAACTGCTGTACACATCAGTATCTTCTCTTGTGTTTGGTTGTTTTATGGGTGGGTGGTAGTCGGACACCAGCCCTGTCAGATGAATGTGGTTCGGAGTTTAGCGAAGATGACCTCCTCTCGACAGCCTTGAACCCTGCAAATTCCTTCTGATATCAATGGTGGGTGGCTATTAGACATGGGAGACTTTCTATGCATCACCTAGGGCTACATCTGCCTGAAATTTAATGAGAAATGATTTCACTTTTTCTCTCCTTACGCCTGTAAAAGGAAAAAAAATAAAGAGGAGAGACGCGGAGCTGACTTGTGGTTTTTGCAACAAATGTGTAATTCATTTGTTTCCACTGTTTCTGATTTAATGGAGGTCGAGTAATTGCATTAGGAAGCACATTGTGCCTTGTTGTGAACTGATGAAAGCACATGTAATACTGTTGATAGGCAAACAATGAGGAGGGAGAGAGGGAGAGAAGAGAAAGAAGGACCCAGTGTGTGCCTTTGATGCCGAGCATTTATTTGCTGAATTTTCCTTCCTTTTACAAGCATCTTATCCCCAGTCACAGGCAGGCCAGAGCCCCTGTGATATTGCTTTATTTTGAGGAATTAAGAGAGGTGGCGAGGAGACAGAGCGAAGCAACCGCTTATTACATTACCACTGATAAGATTGAAAGGCAGAGAGAGAGAGAGAGAGAGAGAGAGAGAGAGAGAGAGACCCAGTGGAAAGTGTCTTGTGGTGTTATTAGATTGAGCTGATGTTGGCTACAGAGTAGAACAACAGAGTCCAAAATGCAGGTGGCTGTTAACAGGGTTAGCTTCTTGTACTTGTGTGTGTTGTATACTTGTGTGTCTGTGTGTGTGTTTCTGCATGTAGCAGCAGAACCATTGAAAGCCCATCACTAAGAGAGCTTGGGGAAGGCAAAGAGGAAGCAATGGCCAAATACGGCCAGATGACAGAGCTCCCAGAATCCTCCTCTTCAGCATCATGGCCCCCGTGGCAGGTAAGATCTGTTAGCCGCTCTGACTGTGAACTGAGAAACACACATTCGTTGGAAAAAGAAAGCACACAAACAGGAAGTGACACACCCCTTAATCTCTGAAAAGGCTTCTCTCACAGGAGGAGATACTGATCCCAAAGTGTTTACAAAGGGTTGTTTTTTTCAATAACAGTCCAATGATGTAATTATGTGAATCCTGTGATGAATGGGACCTGATAGTTAGAGGGGAAATTATCTCAGATATTTTCTATTTTTTCAAATTCTTTCACTCCTTTTATATGGGTACTGTATGTACATATGCCCACACAGAGGCACATTCAGATGAAGGCACCATACACCGCTACACAAAAGGCTTCCCTATACAGTATGCTAACTATTTAGACACATTATTTTTATACAGTATATAAAGATTTTTTTCCCCCTGCTTTGTGTGGATGGTGTCTGTGGTTTTAGGAATCTAAGTAGGAGGGAAAAGGAGTCTTTGGAGATGAAAAAGGGGAACAGAGGGAGAGGGGAGAACAGAGAACCAAGTGGGAAAGAGAGAAGGAAACTGCAGCTTTAGCAGTAGCATCACCAGCTGTGGGAGGAGTGTGCTGTTGTGTTGCATCTGGGGATGAGGCTGCCATGCCACCGTGCTGGCTTAAAGATGTAATGAATCTTCAGTCGGGGGCTTTCCTTCCAGGGTGACAACTGGCTTTGAGGAAGGTTGTAAATGCAGGGGAGATTGTGGTATAATTCCTCAGACTGGCGTTTGTGCCCCCCAGTCACCATTCGATTATCTCCCAAATTGCTGTGTTTCACTGAGATAAAGATTTTTTATGGCTTGCTGACTTGAAACAACCGGCACAGGCAGAATAGGGGGCAAAAGAGGGAGAGGGAAAGAGAGAGAGAGAGAGAGAGAAAGCAATGGCCAAACCTGCCACGCATAGTAATTTCCTTTGGTAAATGACAAAATCTTTGTTTATATGACATTTCCCTAAAATTACTGCAGCGAGATGAATCTGAAATATAAAATGTCACATTTGGCATGCAAAACTATGAAAATATATTTCTGTGCAAAATTCATGGAGGCATTTAATTTAGAACGTGTTTAATAACTAAGGCAGCCTGCATCAGTAATCCTGCCCGGAGGTCCCAAAAAGATTGTCATATTTATTCTCTCCTTTCTTCACCCCCCTCCTTCATTCCGAAGCCAAAAAAATTTAAGGGTAAATGTTCATTGTTAATTAAGATTTACTAATTAAAATGAAAATAATTAACAAGAAAGCTTAATCTCTGAATATTAGCCCATACTTAGAAAGAAAGGAAGTTTTTGTATGTGGCATGTCCTGTCTCTATTAAGAGTGCATTTTATGTGATCAGTCAATGTGTGGAAAGCCCTGAAAAGATATTTCAGTGAAAGGACGGCCGCTTGCCAGCAAAACCACGGAGGATCCCTTGCTAGAGCCTTTGATCTCATCTGTAGGAGTGCTGTAATGTTATGGCACTTTAGGCACAACTCAGGCTTGGGGCAAACAAACCACCTCTGATATGGAAAATTGGCTCACTTCACCTTTGCTGTCTTGACTGTCTCTTACGACGCCTGTGCAAGCATGTGGGCCAGATAATAACAATACCTCTTAAACACATACACAGTGCAAATTGGACACTGGTGTGATGTTATTGTTGTTGTTTTTTCTTAGCTTCTTTTTTCTCCTTTCTCATCCTCCTCCTCCTCCTCTTCCTTTCCACTCATGCATGCATACGTCTCTTTCCAGTGTGGGGGTTTTGGAGGCCTCCATCACCTCCTCCCAAATGTGAGATGTGTGGGCTAAACCGCTTTGCCACCAATTATACTAATTTCACTTTCTGCCTAAATTGTTTTTGTTGTTTTGGTATGCAAAGATGCTCACAGTGGGGAGATTGAGGGGCATTACTGCAGGGCTCAGCACACACCTTCCCTCCTCACAGACTGGCAGAGCAATGGGCACTGCCAGCCGGTGTTGTGTGTGTGGTGTGTGTCTGTGAAAAGGAGAGGGATAGTCTCAGGTTGTTTGGTAACAACACTGCACACAGTATACTGTAAAACCAACAGTGAATACAGTGTATAAATATGTGTGAGCACATGTAGCCCCTGAGTGCTACTATGTCATCGTTTGGAATTGAGGGCTTTAATTGCCAGACACTCCAAATTTGCCCTAGGAAGTTGGTCAGCACAGTGTAAATTCAAGTGCATGAAATAAATGGGCATTAAAAGATGCAACTAAGATAATCAGATACAAATGAATGCCTGCATTTAAGAAAGGAAGGGATAGGGCAGGATAGGATATGATGGGATGGGATAGGATATGATTGGGCAGTTTTGAACAGGATGGGAAAGGATAGGATGGTAACGATAGGATAGGGTGGGGTAGGATGGGTTAGGGAGGAATAGAATAGTGTGGGATAGGATGGGAAAGGATAGGAGAGAACGGAAGGATAGGGTCGAATAGAATACGATAGGGTGGGATAGGAAAGGATAGGATGAAAGTACAGGATAGGTTGGGATAGGATGGGATAAAATGGGATAGGATAGGATTGGGTGGGAGAGGATAGGGTGGGACAGGGTAGGATTGGATTGGATCAGATCAGATAGTACAGGATAAACTAGGATGGAATGGGATTGGAAAAGAAAGGACAGGATGCAAAAGAATCAGTTAGGATAGAAATCGGCTGGTTTGATTTTGATATTTGTTGTACACAATCAACAAGTTTGGTCTGATGATATCGGTAGAATTAAGGTAAAGTCATCAAAAGGAATCATATTCTAGGAAACATTAATGTCCATATACAAGTTAACGGCAATTTGCGCAGTGGTCTTTGAGATATCTTGGTCTGTGTAATGGGAACACATGGATGGACAAAATGTTGAACCAGCCAAACAACAGACCAAGCGTCGTTGCTATTTCCATTTAAAAACATACACATTTGGTAATAAAGACCAAGTGGCTCTGTTGTAGCCAGATTGACTTTTCATTCAGTGCTGTTCAACAGATGCCATAGGGGACAAAAGACTGAATATGTATTCATATTGTTCTCTGATTATGTTTCACAGAAAAACTAAACTGTCTCACCAGCTTACCCTATTACTCATCTTAAGCCCTAAAAAGAGGCACATGCCACCGAAACAAACAAGCAAATGAACAACTAGTGGGCTGATGTAGCCTGAAGGTTAGTAGGATGAGCTCGCTACCAGAAGGTTGGCGTTCTGAAGCCTTCATCTATATGGGCAGTGTGACCAGGGGAAATAAATAGCACTCTCAGCTTCGGTAACAAGGAATGCTGATGTGCCTTTGAGCAAGGCACTTTATCCCTAAATGGTTGAATGGAGATCATCAGATGAGATCATGCAGCTGCACTGGGCATGTCTTACATATCGTCGCTGTCGGGCAGAAACCTTGTATCTCTATATTTTGTCTTCTTTCCCCAAATCAATGCTATTGGTCACCCTTTCCATCTGTCTGTGGGTTTTACACATATTTAACCAGGATTAAGCAACTTAGTCTGACTTTGTCTGAGGTGAATAGCTCAATAAAACAATATCAAATTAGCCTTTTTTAATTTCCTGAAAAACAACAAATTTGGACATACAAGGTTTTCACCCGACAGCGACGATATACCATGACTGTTTGCTGCAGTTGAACAAAAAAACTTCTCTTGTTCAGCAAACATACCTGAAGTTAAAAAAAAAAAAAAGATGACTCCGACAAAAGTGGGGAATTACATCATCAAATACATATTTTTCTGTCACAATATTTCTCTCCCTTCACTCCTATACTAAATTGCATGCAACTTATGCCTTGGTCAATACCTTACAAATATACAACATATCGGCAATGGCAAGTTTTCTTCACCTACTGAAGGTCTATCCTCAAAAATTGGAATTGAAAACAGTGTTTTTAGTGTCCTTAACCTACATTTCAATAACAGATAAGTATGAATGAGGAGGTGTAGTGACTTAGTAACTTTATTTACATAGCTCTCCAAACAGTAGTTACAAAGTGGTTTACAGAGGTAGTGGTGCAGGGAGGAATGTAGATAAGATAACATAACTGTTGACAGCATTTACAACTAGTCAATACATTTGTAGTAGCCTCACACTGTCAACAAGTTAGTTTGTTTTAGAGGTGGGTTGCATAATTACGTTTACAGGTGTTTGACACGGTAGACACGGTAAACATGGTTTTGTTGTAAATTGCAACATCCAACTAACAGACATAACGGCATCAGCGTGATACAGCTTATAAGCAATTGCACACTGGTTACATTTAGAAAAAAAAAAAACACTGACTATAATCCATGGTCTTATTGTAATTATAAGTGTTTTTAGTGCTATGCATCACTGTCAAGCTACTAATATTATCCTTTTTTTAGTCAAATGTGGTGTGAGACAATACAAAATTGCTTTTTGCTCTGTGGGGTATGAACCTTTTACTTCTGCATACTTCTGCACTTCTGAAATATATCGCGCAAGTTAATTGCTTTTTGACTTTAAAAGTGTAACATGTATGTTCACAGTTCTACTATTAATCATCATGCACATTTGTGTCTGTGTCATTCATGATTTCACTTCAATGAGATGACAAATGTGGCATCCCATTAGTGCAAATGTCCACAGTAATGAAGCTTAGCGTACATTCTTTCAGGAAAACTTCTATGCTTCACATTTCTCTCTCCCAACCTAATCAGCTGCATTGTCATCTGCTGAATGTGAGCATTTATTCTTTCAGTTAAACCAACCACATTTTCCCACAATCTCCATGAGCTATCGCGTTATTGCATTCCAACTTTAAGGGCTCTTTTTTAACGATCTAAGCGCATGGCCTGAAGCGCCTGGCGCAGGTGCGTTTAGGGCGTGTACAAATCCACTTTTGCTAGTTTAACGGTAGAAAAAAAGAGTCCGTGCGCCAGGCACATGGTTCAAAAGGGTTGTACGTAGTGTCTTATCGTAGGTGTGTTTTGGCCGTAACATGGAATAAACCAATCAGTGTCATCTCCCATTTCCTTTAAAAGTCAGGAGCATTTGTACCTTGGCACATTGCTATTATGACGGCGGATTTGCTAAGCAGGAAGGAGAGATTTTCAGGAGAATAAACTGATCTGCTCGTGAAGTGAAAGCGCGCGGCAGATCAAATTACATCATAATACTATTTCACATTGTAATATTTTTATTTTTAATCTTTTGCATGTTTGTGTGCTGCTGCGCGTCCCTGTGTGTGTAACAAGCATAGTGTGTGCGCGCTGTGCACGAGCCTAGGCACATTTTACTAATGCTGCGTTATTGACTTTAGACCAGGTTTTTGTTGGTCAATGGCGCGATCACTTTCCGCTGCCTCAAGATAGCAATATGCCAATAATGCACCTGAACATGGGTGCACAGATGGGCGCAGGTGCATTTGCTATTTAAACGACAACTGCTTCGGTCTTAAACTAGCAAAGACACTTGCGTCGGGCTTTGCGCTGCGCCAGGTGCAAGATAGGGCCCTACATCTGTTCTACTCTCTGCTGCTGTCAGTTGTCATCTCAGGCAAAATCGATGCAACTCTCCTCCACCCCGTTCACCTCCAGTTCCCATCATTCCCAGCACCCAGGGTTCCTCCCCGCCCGCCCTGTGAAGCCCAGCTTCACATCACATACATCCTGATCTTCGGGCTTCCTTTATCCCTTCATCACCTCTACCAGTGTCTACACTCCATCGGGGGGATATTCCTATACATCCACGGCCTCTATACCCCTTATAAATTAACATTGTGATGGAGTCTAATCACCAAAGACTCTAACCATATCAACCTATTATGCACCATGTTCATTAAACTCATTTCACTCTTAAATGAAGTCTCTCCTGATTGAAATCAAAAACAATCAGTTGATGTTAGTAATAATATAGAATTGATCAAATATTGCAATCAAATCTTATGTTCTGCACTTTTTGTGTATTATAGGTAAACCAGAGCACAACTCCTCAGCCTGTGGAGGTGTGTGTGTGTTGCCTAAGAGCCACCAGAGACAAGCTACCCAGGGGCCTCTACACTGTCAGTGTGGCCCTTCACAGCCGTCTAGGGGGTCCAGCTCTGGCCTTGCGCAGTAAGACGGAGCAGCGACAATGGGCGGCGGTCACCGAGCCGATCGAGCATCGGGGACGCTTCTTTGACACTGACCTGCAGCTTAACCAGAGTCTGTTCATGGTGAGGAGATGTTGGACACAAGCAGAACATTTTGATACTGTAACAATTCAGAAATTCAGTCCACAAGACATCAGAAATACTTTTCTATTTAATTAAATTTAGATGGATTGCTTGAAAAGTTAAGATAAATGAATCATAAGTCATAACTTCAGTTTGTTTTTGTTTAAATGTTGGAGTGTAGCAGACAATTATGGGATAATTCTTTAAAACCACACATTTAGTTTATGGACTGCACATATTTGGTTTGCAGCCCACGTTGACATTCACAATTAAGGTTGCAGAATTGAAAGAACAGTGGTGGCTGTTGTGAAAAATACACAAAAGTCTGCATTTGCAGGAACCAGTGACAAGTTGCTTTCCTTTATTGACACTAATGTGTTTTTATTCAACAAGGAAAGGACAGAATCAGGTTGGGATTTGTAAGGACTGTATTCATTTGACGCTTGAGGAAGCTGCTTTAAATATTTCTTTTCTTTCCAGCAAAATATTTGAATGAATATAAAGCATCTCTTATCCGAAAGCAATTTTGACATTGAGGGAGGCTGAATTAAAACACGCTCACTTCCAATGACATGGATGAAGCCTTTGATGTGAAATTCAATGGAAAATTTTAGTAAAACACAATCTTAAAAGCAACAAGTCCCCTCAGATAAAAGCAAACAATAAAACATGCTTTGCTAATATGACAGACCCACCACACCATGCATGTCTTTAGTTGTTGTGTTTTCCACAGTATTTCCAAATTCCTCTTTCTGTTTCCCTTGGTTTCATCAGTTGCAGTGACAATTGAAAGGGTTATGAGAAGATATATAGCTGTAAAAGATGGCAAATGGAAATATGCAACACACAGCCTCTAGGTTCATCTCCGGGATCTCCATATGAATAAAACAACAACTTTTCAAACATGACATTTAATTAATGCATGTAAATCAAAGCCACGATCTAGTATTCATTTATATAAGGAAGTAATGTTTTATTGGAATGAAAATATACAAATGCAGTGGAAAAATGTAGTTTCTTTTCTACATGTCTTCTCTGTCATCTGTAACTTCGTTGAGTTGGATACAAGAAAGGAATAGAAAAGTTAGGCAGAATTGACTGCAATTAGTTTTAAAAATCTCAACCTCCATTTTCCAAAGTATAGTCAAAGACTAAACATGTTTTCACATTTGGTCCTTTTGATGAAGCAACACAGAAGATTAAATTAGATGAAATCTATGCACATTTCACAACCACTTTCCTAAACCTCTTGATATGAGGGAAAACATCCTCTATAGAAGCTGTACTAATCTCAACAACCTACATACTCGTTTTAGATGGTCCATATTGACCGGTGGATTAGAGATCTCTGTTTACGTTTATTCATTGATGATGTGTGCACTACGCAAGATTCACAAGGGAAACCTTAAAACAGAAGCCACCAAATCCAGTGTCCCTCCTGATTCTATAGAGTTTTCTACAGGCCCATAAAGGGCTTCTTCAGTGTTCTGATAGCAACTCTAAAGGCCTTAGCTGGAGCATTTAGCACATGTGGACACTGCCAATGTGCTGGTGGGCGTATTCGCTGAGCTAGAGCATCCTGATAATATTGTCTCCAGCTCACATCAAACATAAAGAACGGGGTAAAAGCTGGCATGAACTGAATGCGGACATGGGATCTGATTCAGAGGTAAAAAAAGGTTTAAGCACAGCATGGTAAATGCCTCATGTCACTCTTCCTTCCCTCCTCTCCCTTCCCACACCCTCAACTGTGCTTTATAGACAAACCTGTTGTTGTTGTCGTCCTCATTGATAGTCCCAGACAAATCTGATCAGCGTTTCCACCACTATCAGGATAGGCTTGGATGTTTTCTCTCTCTCTCTCTCTCCTTTGCCCACACTGTAGCGTGCAATTTCAGGAGTGCTTACAATGCCTTCTAAGAGGAAATGAGGAATTAGTGATGGTAAGAGGAAGCCAGGAGCTTATTTTCCTTTCCTCCCTTTCTCTCCATCTTATTTTCATTCACCCTTTGCTTTGTGCGTCTGGGTTTAGATTTAGACAGAAACAGTGCAGTTCAGTCGGAGATGTCTTGGAGATGAGGGCAAGTGGGAGCACATGAAGAGTCGGGCCCATGGTCGTTACACCGAATGGCAAGATGCATATAATTCCACATTTTAATATTAAAGGGGAACAAAGAAGTACTGAGGAAGAAAAAATGATATTTGTAATGGTTTAAGCCAGTGGTTCCCAAGGTGGGGTTCTGGGACGGCCAGGGGTCCCTTGAGGATGTTCCAGGGCGTCTCCAGCAAAAGGGTAAAAAACATTTTCACTAAAGTGTTCACTATAATTCCATCCAAGTAACACCATAACAGAATGTATGACTATTTTGGTCATTGGTTTCATATACTTTCTGTAATAAAAAATCGAAATGCAAAAGTCCTGATCAGATGGGGGACCCGGGAAAAAAACCTTATCAAATGTGGGTCTGTGGTCTACTTTGTGTCAGTTTAGGGATCCTTCACTAGAAAAAGGTTTGGGAGCCACTGGTTTAAGCAGCTGCTCCAGCAAACACAGGAAGTGAGAAAACCTCTGAAGCACATCATCCAGTCTCACAAACCTCACAGCAACACTTCCCACATACACACATATGCAAACAAGCGCACGTGTCTACATGCAGGCACTTCACACATATGTGCTCGCACATGCACACAAATGACTATTTATGCAGGTCATATTTCTTACAGTAAATGAATAATATGAAATATCCTCAATATCCATAATCCGTGATATTATGCCATAAATTTGTGTCCTGAGTCAGACACTACTACCCATCATTTCACAGGTGCATACCAAAAGCAGATTATGGTGTGGGGGGGGGGTTGGGAGGAATACACATGATTTATGTGTTAAAACAAGTCTCCTGCGTTTTCCATTACAACTAATAAAGGGATAAAATATTTCCACCTAATGATGGATGAAGTGGCACGCACCTCACTGTCAGTTCATTTTTTAAGCAAACCCACCGTTCTCTGGGTAAATAAGAATGTTTGCCATCGACTGCTAACACTTCTTGCTTCATGCAAGATACCCTTAATATCATCAGTCTGATTGATGGTGGTCTCACTGCATCGCAAATACAGTAACTGTCAGCTCGTAGACTACAACAGCAATCTCAACTTCTCCTCCACCCTGTGTTTGATGCCGACAGTCTTTATCATTCCAACGTCTCCTTTTAGGCAATTTGCTGGTTTGGACGGATAAGAATGGCAGTTAAGAAGGCTTGAAAAAAAACATGGGAATAAGTTAAAAGAGGATTCAAGTCTAGGATGTAGATTAAATAGCTCCCTGAGGGCTAATGTCCTGTTTGTTACCCTCTATGTGTCTGTTTGCATTGGGCTTTCCTGGTTGTGAGCAAGTCTGTACATGATTTCTCCTGAAGTACTGTGCATGCCGTGACGATGTGTCTGCCCACTGTATGTGTGCATACGTTGGTGTGTGTGTGTGCCTGCAGACATGTGTGTTCAACTGAGTGGAATTGTGAGTGACTTTGTGCCTTTCTGTGTGTCTGCAGATCTTACCTGCAGCCTGTGAGGTGGTCCCCTCCATGGTCCTGGTGTTCCAACTGACCGCACTACCGGGAGATAGCAGCCACGTCAGCTCTGTGCTGGCGTGGGGGGCATTTCCTGTTTGTGGGCCGAGCCTCGGTCTTGTCCAGGGCAGGTGCGTCAATGGCAGCTGTTGGACCTTAAGCAGTTTGTAATTTGAACAGTATATATAAGTGTTTTAGGGACTGTTCGTTATTTAATTAACCGGAGGAGTTTTGTGGCCTCTAACCTAAAAAGACTTGACCCTCCCCTCATCAGTAATAATTTTCCTATGACCCTCCAAAATGATTTGAAAAAGAGGCATGACCCTCCCCTTGCGTGCAAGTTTGCACTTAACAAAGAAGTACAGATGCCATTTGATTTTTACAGCCATGACATACAGGAGTTAACCTCTGCATTCTCATCTTACACATCACACTCCTCTGTTATGGTGTGGTGGCCATTTTAGTAGATTTACTCACTAACATTGTTGTGGAAACACAATAAGAATGGAAACTAAATGCACACTTCTTACAATACTGCATTACTTCAAATACTAAGTTACTCCTCTAGTAAACTAGTATTCACATTAAATAAAACAATAAAACATTGAGACCATTCAGCAAAGGACACTGGGAAATAACAATTCAACACGGGTTACTATGGACTCATCACTAGGCTTCATTTAGCACATAAAGTAAAGCTGCCAAAGCTGAACATTATATTCCAAAACACATGTTTATTTTTAAAGCAGATTTTAAATTACATTGTAACAATTTAACAATTCGCCCTTATGAAATCCAATCGCGGCACGGCTGTTTTGGAATGCAATAGACAGACGCTTAAATTCAACTAAAATGTAACGGTGAACAATCAGTGTTGGACCTACAGTCTGTTGAGATGCCTCTCCAAAACTCACCATAAAACGTTCAGACACGTTAAGAAAAGAGATACGTATTTTGCCTTAATCCAATGACACGGAAAAAAAGTAATCCACAGCGATCAGTAGATCCACAAACAGAGTCACGGTCACATTCAGCAGCCAGCTCCAAACAGGTGAACGAGGCCTCTCCACTTCGCCGTTTAAACAAAGTGGAATAAACGTATAAAAGTCCAAATCTACACAAAACCCGCAATCAATTAGTAAGCTGACATCACATTTATATACATGGCATTTAGGAAACCTTTATTGCAAGGTTGGCACGGCAAGATGTCCAGACTAGTGCAACAGTAACTTTCGTTTTTTTGCGTCCTGCTGCTCCCATCGTCAGCCAGGTAATACTTTTTTTTTACTAAAGCAGTATATGAAATCAGATGTATTACCTACCACCATTTAGTTGTTTTGTGTTATTTAAGATATTTATAAAATATTTGGTCATGCCAGACGTAATTATTCCACTCATTTTTTAAACAATGCAGTTACCCGTTTCAGCCACCAGGGGGGCAGTGCTCCTCCTGCCCCCCCCAACAAACTCCGCGTATGGGGTCAGACCCATCTGCTAGGGGGCCGAGACTGAGAGCTACATGGATAAATATGCACCAAACAAGCCACTTTGAAATGTTGCTCTTTTCATGAATAAAAAAGTTGGGTGACCCCCCCGCCCAGACTAAAAAATGTTGGATGACCCTCCCCTCAACAAAAAATAAAAAGACATGACCCTCCCCTATTTTCCTCCGGTGGTCCATTCCATAAATACCAAACGGTCCCTTAGGTCACTAAACTACTATGACTCCCAGCAAAACATCACATGAAGTTCTAATTACATTTTCAGACCTTAAGTCGCCTGTCATACAACTGGTTGTACAGTGACCATTACCGGTTATGTGTTATTTACCCAGGTTCAAAACCCCTCTGCTCAGGGGGGAGCCGAACACACAACTGGACCAGTTTAAAAAGATTGAAGCCGTCATCTCCTCTGATCTAGACCACTGGCTGTGCAACCTGTACTTTCAGGTGTGTGTGCGTGATAAGAAACATGTGCATGCAGGTTTCTTTTAAAGATTTGTATCTGTTGTTTCATATTATATTCATAATTGTGGGCAGCTATGAGTTATGTTATCACAGGTGTGTGTCTGTGCCCGTGCATCTTTTCCCTCACTCTGACCCTCCCTTTTTTTTTTTGGGGGGGGGGGGAGATGGGGGTTGGATTTTTGGATTTTCTATGATAAAAAGCTTTTCCAAAGAAATTGGAAATTGGCCCCAGAGAGCAAACAGGAACCACATCTTTACCCAGCAATTCAGGAATGCATTTGAGCTGATGCATTGATTAGATTAGTAAACATCTTAATTGAATTAAAAGCCAGAACAAAGCTCTCTGTCTCGGGTTTGTCTCTTTATTTGTCCCTTTCGACTGTGACATGCTGTTTGTATTACTGCATTATCATTACTGCTTTGATTTCCGACGGATGTAAATAGTCGTATTTTTGTACATCTTTGCGGACGTACAGCACAATAGGATGTGCAATATTAATACTAGTTACGCTCATGGTCTTAATTGAATTATTTAATGCCATTATGGCACACTATGACAAATACTAATAGTTGGCTATGTCTGCATGTTGATCACTAACACATGTATGGTAATTACACACACATGCTGTTTTCCCACAAACAATGGTGATGCAATGGAATGATGTGAACATAACTGACGACACTAACATGAAGAGGTTATATTAATGTTCACTGAACCCACATGTAGACCTCAAACATACATACAGACCCATCTCTTGTTTGTGGTGTTTCAGGTGAAGAGGCTCCCTTCTGGAACATCTGGGGGACCAGAGCGCTGCATTACCCTATCAATACCCCCACCCAACCCCTTTGTCGTGCCCCAACCTGAGGTCCATCATGACCAACCCCAAGGCCAACTGCCACTCCAGCCCCCATCCCAGGCCCAGCTCCGTCCTCATCCCATTCATCCCCAGTTATATCCCCAACAGCAGCCTCGTGCCGGCCCCAGCAGCAGAGCAGGAGAGCCCTCTGTGGTACATTCTCACCGGGGGTCTCCTCTCCACCTGTCAGCTGATTCTGCCTGCTCTTCCTCATCTCTGCCAGGTAGGGGTCCAATGTTAAAACCCCCGACTACGCCACAGTGGGGAGAAAATGTCACCCTAATGTCACAAGCACTGGGATGAAGAAGAATGGCAGGCCTCACTTACAGCAGTTCTCCACTGAGGTGAATGTGCTTGAGGCTAGGGTTGGGTAAAGACAGTGGGCCAATAAGCAAAAGTTAAAGCAAACAAAGGATGTTTTCTCAGTTAGATTATATGCAAAAATCCAACAGTGTTTGAGCAGCAAGCACAACACTGATAGATTTGGACACACTCAGATGAAGTCTTTTGATAACACAACCACCAACTTAAATAAGTAAACAAACCCTCTTCGGCACAATGACTGCATCATTTCATTTAGATTTTAATCTTTCATGGTTTTACTGAAAAGAAACAATGATCCAACATTAGCTGCCACACATAGTACTGCTTACCAAGCTGTTAAAAAAAGTTTTCGTAAATGGGCAGTGGGTACTTGCACCACGTTTAAACCCAGCAAAACTGTTCTTGGCAGTTAGATGTTCAAACAGTACGTTTGAGAAATATTAGCAGTTTTCGAGTCTTACATTCACACTGTGCTATTTTATCTATTTAGTGTCTAACTAAGCTAAACTGAACAAAGCATTTTGTCTTGGCAGACAAATTGTTGTATTATTGTTATGGGTTTAACACACTGCGGTTGTACTTTGTACTTTTGTGTGTGTGATAATACAATAAATTAAGCTAACTTTCCTATTATCCACTGGGATCCTCTTGTTTCAAATGTAATCTGATTACCGTCATTTTCACTTTTTTTCCAGAGGACACAGAATGAAATGATTTTAGATAGCAGATGGAACTATTGCAGCGATTGCTTAGCGGCGCAGGGGTTAGTATTGCATGACAGCAAGAAGGGTCTTTCTGTGTGGAGCTTGCATGTTCCCCCACGTTTGTGCTCTTTTCCTCTGGGTTCTCTGGTTTCCTCCTTCGGTCCGTAGGTATGCAGGTCGGTTTGATTTGAAACTTACATTCCTAGTTGTGAATAAGATTATGTGTCCATGTTTTAGTTCTGTGATGGACTGGTGCCATGGACTGATGGGATACGCTCCAGTATGATCCTGAATATATATATATATATACATATATATATATATATATATATATATATATATATATATATATATATATATATATATATATATATATATACATATATATATATAAGTGTGTCCATCAGACACACTGATGAACTGTTCCGATTCTGGTGGTCCAGGCAAGGTCATGCCACAATTGTAACCACATCAAGAGGTGGCTAATGACTTCTGTTAATAGTAATAAGAATCCACTTCCTTCTTTTCAAAAACATACTATTCTTGTTTCCCACCTAAGTAATCCAACATCCTGGCCTTTGCCAGGAATCAAATCCAGGCTCATTTGGTATTGATCTACTACAAAGGCAACCGGCTTGCTTCTTTGTTATTAATACATCCCCCGTTTTTTCCTTTTTTTTTTTGCACGCACAGCTCATCTTTATTTAACAGTCCTCAAAAGTTTCTGGGGTGCTCTGCTTTAAACATCACACAGGCTTTTTAATTACAAATGAGTTGTGACAGGTCTGCTGGGTAGCACCCTGGCCCATTTTAAACGTGATGCCGGCTGACAGCTTGGCAGTGTTCTCCCAGCACTGAAACATGTGGAAGAAATTGGTCTTTTACATTTCACAGCTTGTCGCTTCCTCCGCCGACTGACCTGTGATCCCCCACAGAGATCCTAACGCCCACAAGGGAAGTGTCCCCAACGAACTGACTGCCTTTCCAGAGAGAGAGAGAGAGAGAGAGAGAGAGAGAGAGAGAGAGAGAGAGAGACTCACTGTGGGAGATTTATGTTCTGCCACACAAGGCAAATAGGTACCAGGTCTCTTCAATACATACTTGGCTGCATACTCTGGCTCACACACAGACAGGGACGTCAGCACACACACACACACGCACACATTCTCGCAGCCAGGTGAGGAGGTTGCTTGGGAAGTGAACCCGATCCGTAAGTGAAATAACGGATCAAAAGTCGTCCTGCACAACACCTCATCCACGCCGTTCCCTAAGCCGACCTGACGTTTGCGTCTCATTTGCATACAGATCTGTTCACTTTGCATTACCTCTGGAGCGAATTATGGCATTCAGATGGGGAGATTACGTCAAGCTTGAAGGTAGCGATCGGACGGACAACTTTAAACTAGCCAAAAAATGGAAATCCAATTCAGCGAAGAGAAGAAGAACAAATTATCCCCTTCCTCAGTCCTCTGTCAAGTCTGGGGGTTTCAAACATTTCCTTCCCATTTCATGCCTCTCTGTTTCTGATGTGTGCTGTGTGGAGATCGCTTTCTCTGCGGCCGTGACGCCAGGATTTTCCTCATTACCCATTTGTCTCAGAATCAGGACAAGAATATGGAGACCTCTTGTCATTGCGATAACGTACACACAGCAGAGCTTGACAGTGAGACTGGAAGTTTGTATTCCCGAGGCCTTAAATTAATTAATCCCTGTAGAAAAAGCACAGTGTGCAGTGAGGTGTCTATTACAGAACAAAACCTGACATCCCAATCCAAGATAATAACTCTGACAAATTTTGCTCGAAAAATCAGAAGATTACTGTACTGCTATAGTGCTGTGGTGGGTGCATTGATATTTTTGTGTTTCAGATTAACTTGCCATTGGATGATAATAATTCTGATTTACACCATAAGCATAATGGAGTGTGTTTGGTTTTCTAACGTAGAGATTAGCTAGAGGCACACTGGGTTAAGTGACCTTTCACATTCACTGAATAATCCAGTTACATTGGGTTAGTTTGAACCCAAATGACTAATTAGATTAGTCTTTTGTATCACAATCGCCTTTAGTGGATCACTATGAGCATGCCGATGATCCTGTCATAACTGTATTGTGGCTTCATTTCTCTGCCTTTTTTGCTATTTTTTTTTAACATCCATCCCCTTGAGCACCAATGGTGATTTCGAGGATTCCTCATCTAATGTCTTCTTTGGAGCGCTGCCCTGCTCTTTCAGGATGTGCTCCCCTCCAGGCCGGTCCCAGTCATCACAGTTTCAAACCACAGTGTTGCATCATACGGTCTTAATCAGTCGCACTCTGCATCCCGGCAATTAATTCAACAGTGTCCGGATACCAAATGGATGGATTCAACCTTTAAAGCCTGTTTGCAGAGATACACATGTAAACCCTCACAGTGGGTGAGGTAAACAAGTCTAAAGGATTGCATGTGTGGGGCGAATACACCCAAAGGTGACAGTGTCTTGCCACCAAAACCCACTGTAAATTCCCAGTTTTTGTGTGATAAGACAAAGACATCCCATGTGAACGTGATAAAGACAAATTTGACTTTCAACAGCACCAGTGTGAGTGGAAAAGGCTTAAGACTGCATATTTGTACATATTAGTATGCATTGAACATCTGTTATTGCCATTAAAATGCAATGGATTACAAGAAAATAAACTCTTGCACGAAGCGACACCAAATCCTCACCGTATCATAGCAACCTTAACACAAGATCCGGACATGGACTCAAGGGTAATCCGTGAGTCACTGACCTTCGATCCCTCCGTAACTTTGAACCAGTCATCAGGCAATTAGGGGCCTAGGTGAGCAAGAGCCGCCATCCCAGCCTGTTTGCATCTCACCGGTAACACAGTGATGGGGTCTCGACAGTGTTACGGCCCTCAGGCTTTTCTCTTTCCTCGGCCTGTTTTTGTGTGCAAGCAAGAGAGAAAAGATTGTGTTATGCAGTGGTGAGCTACACTCATTTGTATTTCGACCCTGGAAAATGTTTGTGCATGTATGCAAGTGTCTACATATTAATATCTTTGTTTGTATGCCTTCCTGTGTGTGGGTGCGTCAACGCATTGTATGCACTGGAAGAGTATCTGTGTGTGTGTGTGCTGGTCTTAACGCAGCTCAGAGCGCAGGGGGATAACAGGGAGTTTGTTGTTGGCCTTGAGTGCCCGGAGAGGCTGGAGTTGTGGCAGCTCCAGCGCTCCGAGTTCACAGACGTAGCCCTTAGCTGTCGGAGCTGTCGATGCTGCCTCCACGCTCATTCTGGTTCCAACGTCTGCGCATTAGCAAGCGAGGGCCTGGTTTAATGAGTGTGTGTGTGTGTGTGTGTGTGTGTGTGTGTGTGTGCAAAAGCAGCCACTTTGCTCTGTCTCATACTGTTTACACAGCAACACATACTGTGCTGTAATATTTGCTAAAGTGCACTTCTACTTAAAATATTAGCAGGAGTAGTAGTATTAAAACAATGCACTACGATTTGAATGAAAAATAGTTGATCTTGAAGTTTTAAAAGTTAGAAATACTTTTACAATTTTTTATATATTTTGACACAAAAGGGTCCCAGACTTTGTGCCTCTTGATATGATCCACATTTCAGAGTGTGTAAAAAATATCTTTTATGCATTAAGAAATGTTCCCAACGTGTAAACAAAATATTTGAATGATCTGAGATGATTAGAATCTTGACACAAAAGTGAGTTTACAGTTATGTAATGCCATGAAAATGTAGAAATGTATTATTTCATCCCTAGAATAGAACAAAGCTAACCTTATTACCTTGTAACTGTAGGCACTCCACATGTTTACCAGCAAAGCGATGGTAATTAAAAACTACATCTGTGTTAGGATGATATCTGATTTTAGACTCGCTTAAAAATAGGCAGACTCTTCCTGCCATTTAGGTACATTTTATCTGTCAGGATTTCTGATGTGTCGCCTATATTTAAGTTATTATCACTGATATATTTAATCCTGCAGCAAGAAAAGAATTATATCATCACAGAGGTTTCCATATGTATCATATAGATGTGACTGGTTCCACGGGGGGAAAAAAGTTTCACATAGTGAGATTTTTACATGTATCAAGCTAAGGTTTACTTAATTACAACCTCCAGGCAATGCAGGAACCCTTTTTTAAATTCTGTGAATGTTAATATGCTAAATAATGCAGATCTCCGACTCTTCAAGCATGAGACACACATCTGGCGGCTTACCATTTAAATTACAGGGGAAAAAAAGAGTGAGACAGATAGAAGGAGAAAAGAAAAAAGACGGTTAGGATGAAAAAAATACTTCAAAAGTAATTTTCCAAAGAAGAGAAGAATGGGAAATGTATTACAACCAAACTTAATTTCTTTTTCGATTTTTCATCATTTCTAATTGCATACATTAGAGCGTTGAGGCTAGGAAGGTTCAGCTCCGGGATTGTGGGAGACAGAGATGACTGTGCAACGGGAGCTCTATAAGTTAACACTTCTCTCTGTACAGAGAAGCCTTTGTAGCTTTTGCAAGTCTCAAGATAGTATACCAAAACAAGCTGGCTACCTGCCTCAGAGTAGAACAACAAGACAAAAGCAACAATTGCAGTGTGTTCAAATGAAATGCAAAGAGTATTTGATTTGATTTCTTGGTACGCTGCAAACAACATATTTTACAACAGTTATTCTTCCTATTTTAATTGTCATTACAAACCTGGTTTAAGCATTTTAGCTCAATCATAAATTAATTTGGTGTAACTAAATGTTACATTTTTAATTTGTATTGTGGTGTGTTAAGTAATTTTCATAATTCAGATTTTTGTTTTGTTTATTTTTCCATTTCAATTTTTACTTTTTTTGGATATTTCATCAGTGCCTTTAACAAGTGTACACCCGTAATCATTTGGATACCGTAATATAAATACCACTCAGCCACCCTTGATCCTCACTATGATTGCCAGATGTGGTTTGCAAAAAGAAAACAAACACAAACTTTTCTTTCTTTTTCACACTCACTTGCACATTACTTCTCTTTTTTGGGGATGCAGGGAAGAATTCCTCCTCGGGAGCCATTTCTGGAAACACGGGAGAGAAGAGGGATCCATGC
Source organism: Sander lucioperca (assembly GCF_008315115.2). Classification (NCBI taxonomy): domain Eukaryota; kingdom Metazoa; phylum Chordata; class Actinopteri; order Perciformes; family Percidae; genus Sander; species Sander lucioperca. The sequence goes on along the minus strand of NC_050173.1, from coordinate 18,005,479 downwards.
AGGGAGAAAGCAGAGGGTGGGATTCACTACAAGGTAACACTGTGATTTAAGGGAGAGTGTTCCCACCCTTGAAATGAGCACCCTCTCCGCTTTTCCCTTTCCTTTCCTTTCCCTTCCTTTGCCTTCCTTTCCCGCCCCATTCTGCACCCCTACACACACCTCCCCGGCTTATTATCTGAGATTTGTCAAAATACATTTCACACTAACAGGTATTTTTCAGCCTTCAAAGCCAGTTTTGATCTGCTTGACAAGTCAAAGCAGCTCAAATTCTGTGAAATCAGCAATGCCAGCCAGGCCTCCCTTTTTTTCCTCCAAGCCGCTCTAAACACGCCTCTTCCTGCGTTACAGAGGACTTAAGCTAAATTAATCAAAGCCTGCATGTTACCTGCCATACTTTGAAGTGGTAATTGCAAAATGACTCTGTGTGCTGATCTGGCATTGCTGCCTCCCGGTCCGCCCCTGCCATTGTGCCTCCGCTGCGGCCTTTTGTTGTTGGGATGTTATTGTTGAGTTAGTGAGAAGCCTAGGAACAACATCAAGCCTCCGTCTGTCACACACACATACAGATCCTCCTCTCATGCCTTTCTCCTCTCTCCCTCCAAGTCTTTATTCTTACTAACCTCCTCCTACTGATGTACAGGAGGCTCCTCAGACTGCCATTAATCAGTGATGACCTGTTAAATGAATGAGTTTGTTGATATGAGGTTTTTATTTCTCTGCAGCCTCTGTAGACCATGTTTTTTTTTCTTCCCCTCTTGGCCCCATCTTTAAAACCTTGCTAACTCTGTCAAATGTCGTGGTGTGGAACCCAGTTGTCTAATGATTAAGTGGAGTGATCTCCAACCTGCTCCAGCCTGGGAGCGCAAGGGATCAGATTTCAACCCTTCAACCTGCAGTGCAGGCCTAATTAAAATGAATTTTCTCCAGGCGACCACTTTGCCCACAGGGCAGGAATCCAGCTATATTCGGAATCCACTCTTAAGGTATTGCATTAAATTTATTGTGGGGAGACACCAGAGAACATTGTGGTTTATATATCTCCTGCATTTTTTCTCTCTGCTTTTTCCCCCCGCTCCTTTCCACCTTTTTATTGTGATCATCACTCTGGAATCCAAGCTTGCTTTGGCAAAGATTGCCCTATGAAAACGGATGGAGCTTTTATGGGGCCCAGCCCATTTACTACTTCCTGGGCCCAGGTTTATCTCAGAGGGAAAGAGAGAGAGAGAGGGATGGAGGGGAGAAAAAGAGGGGTAGAAGGGGGTGGAAGAAAGAGAGAGGTTGCTTATTCCAACAGTGGATCTCATTAACATACATCAGTGAGTATTTCACAACTTCAAGCAGAAAGGCACTAAGCCCACCCAAGGGCAACAGAGACAGTGCTGACAGGGCCAGGGAAAGCATGCCGTTAACATGTTGGCGGCTTAACAAATAATATCTGCTCCCAAGTACCTTGGTGAAATATTTAAACCCACTTCTTAACTCCATTTGACTGTGTTTATGACGATGACAGTAAACGACTTGTGCGGAAAGAAACAGTGCCAGCTGCTCAAATATCACATATTTAACACCACCGTACGCTGTACGCACGCTTCCCAAATGAACTCAACTTGAATGATGGCGTGCCGTATGCGATTTTGCCGTCATTCTCGTCTCATGTCAATTGAGGCGCGGTTGAGATATAGGAGAGGCTCCAGAGTGCCACGCACACTGTCACTGTCACTGTCACCGTGTGCATCCCCCAAGATAAATTCAGAGGCCTGTTTCCTGCTTTGATTACAAATGACATCCGCATGTGTTCTCCCCGATTTCTGCTCCTCACAGAAGAAGCCAATCAAGAAGACAAATAGCTGCGGCCCCAGCATGAGCGGCAGCAGCGCACCGCCTCGGCAGGCAGACAAACAGAAGATGCAGCCTTCAATGGAGAACCTCTCCACAGAAGAGATGGAGGAGTATACATTCTCCCTACAGTAAGTCTCACCACTCATTATCCTGCCTCAGTCTTGCAAAATTCAAACGTGGAGAAAAAGAAGAAGAAGAAAAAACGTGGGTGACAACTGGTTTCTGTGCCTCACAGACATTGATGTGCAATGCATCAACCAGACATACGCTGACAACAAAATGCGCCTAGAACACCTCCTGTACAGATATAGATACAGTAGTCACGTCTTCCAAGGGAAATCCTCACTAAATGGTGTTTCGGCTATAGCTGTAATCTTGTATATGTCAATTTTAATTTAACATAAACAAGTCACAGGGAAAATCATGTTCAAAGCCTCATGACCTAATCTGTCCTCAGTGAGGAAAAGCATGGAAATTCCACTGTCAAAAAGAGCTTGATTTTAATCAAATCCCAACTGTTGAACTGCATTAGAATTAATACGGACTCAAATGCATTTTTTTTATTTTTTTTTATTATAAGTAATATGTGATTTACAGTTTTGAGACAAACGAATCGGTCTTACTCAACCTAATTTGGTTTGTAACAATATTGCATATGTAGTCGCTCAACCTACACCCATTATGTCACCATGTGGTTTATGTGTTTATTACTCTGCACAACAAAATGCAACAGAGGAGGTTTGGAAAAATTAGTTTTCCTCTTCACTGTGGCTTACAGCATTTGATTTTAATGAGAAAACAGGGATGTATGAAATACAAACAAAGCAGGAAGCATAACATTTCAAACACCTTGGCCAAACGTGTTAAACGCAACAAGGTGCAGCAGTGTGTGTGCCCACAGAGCATCCGAATAGGCTGAAAGCAAAATTGCTTATTTCAACAAAAAAGTCACAGGTATTTGTTTTTTCTTTTTGAACGTCAACTAAATTAAGGGGAGGGGATCACGACACACACTGTGTTTCTAGGGGGGAGAGAGAGAGTCAGAGACAGAGAGAGAGAGAAAGATGGTCTATGTATGTGGGAGAGACACAGAGAGAGAGAGAGAGAGAGAGAGAGAGAGAGAGAGAGAGAGAGAGAGAGAGAGCTCTCCCTGGAGATTTAAAAGTACCCATGTTTCCTCATTTCTGGGAGTTGGTAATTTATAGCTGCTGGTCACATATTAAACAAGATCAGAGACTACTCCCTGACATCTTCTGAACATACTGGGGGAATTCAAATGATTACCAGCGTATCCTGCCAACAAATGACGACACAGGGACTATCTTGAGGGAGAGTGAATACAAAACGAACACAGAAACCCAGGCAGGCTGCACACAAAGGGACACAATTAAATGGTTTTCACGATTATTCATAGGGCCTCTTTTTACCTCTGAGCAGTCGCCGGGTTCCGTGAGATGAGACGTTTCTGTCAGTTATGGGTACGGATTGTATTGAGCTGGAGCCCTGGCGGTTCCCTGATGCCCTGTGAAGGTGCTGCTGCTATTGATTTTATCTTCACAAGCACACACATTACAGTATCTCTGAGCTAAAGGCTGCTTTTTTTGCCCTCGCCTAATCAGAACATTAGAAAGATACACTGGCTTTCACAATAAAGTTAAAGACAGTCTCAAAGTCATACCCTTACCCATCTCTCCCACCGCGCTGTTTGACAGATTCTCTACACATCACCTGAGGACTGACAGAGACGCAGACGAAAGGAGTTATTTACAGATTTTTGTTATTTTATTTTCCATGATGATGTCATCTCCATTTCTTCTGGCATTTTGAGAGATCTGCGAGTACATGTATTTTATGTGGGATGAGGATTCATGCTGCAGTGATTGAGGGATATTACTGCCATCTATTGAGCCACAAGAGATTGAGCTCATTGAGATTTTAATAGGGCGTCCCAGCACAAATGTGCAAATCAGATGCTCATGCATTATTAAGCTAGAAACAGTAAGATTCAGTTTGGATGGTCTGCGAATCACACAATATATTTGACACAATGCATCCGAAACGTCACAGTCAGGACGACTGTATTCCCTATGTGGAATTAATGTAAAGAAATGTATTGGCTGATGTTTTACAGAGCTCCACAGCATGAACAGTATCCATTTATAACAAGAGGAAAATGTATGTATGTAAGTTTATGTTGAGAACTCATCTGTCTAAAAATACGATTATATTTGCACAGGTATGGCAACTAACAGTTTATTTGAATGCATGTAATGGCATTATGTTAGTAACTTAAATGTGGCACAAAGTAACACTAACACTTATTTTTTCTGACTTCAGACTAGCAGAACTACTTAACAAATATATCCGGGCTGTTTAGGTTTCTCCATTATATATGATTTCACTCATATTTCATATAACGTTTTTGTTTCAGTATCAGCTTGTCTCTCTCTTCTCCCCTGTAGAATAATTTAAATTATGTTCTTCTTGAAATAGTTTTTATTTAGTTCCTGGTTGATAACCTCAAAAGCACGTCCATCCCCCTAAAAAAAACAACATGGCAAACACAAAGCCCCATTTACAGCAAGTATTGACAATTGCAAGTCAACTCTGGGAAAATGAAATAGACTATGAAAACAAGCCAGGAATGATTCTTCTTCTTCTCTTCTTTTTTTTTGTGAGTTCCTATGCTGCAGCTATCGGTTTGAACATGCATTTACGACTCCTGCCAACCTTCCAGCTTATTTGATGTCTATAAGTGTAATCTTAACCACCTTTTTTCTCACAGAATAACAATGAGCAAAATCAAAGCACCTGATTCAATACAGCTGTTGTAATTTGATAGGGCCAATTTAATGCTTTCGGATGGCGCGGCAACAACTTCTAGAAAAGGTAAATGTACTAATACATTAGAGGGTACTTTAGCAGTACTTTACTGTATAGTATACTCAGCACAGTGATACGCTATTTGCATTTCAGCTTTACAATTTATTACATTTTAAAAACAAAACACTTGCAGTTACTTAACAGTTGTTGCTCATATCTGTTGTTAGGTCAGATAATCCATAATTATTGCCAATTAGTTTTAGCAATGTGTCTCACCAATGTCACCCAACTATTTCTTTTTTTCTACCCTGGTTTTGAGGAGAGAAACCTGTTTTAATCAAAGTCATTCTCACATAGCAATTAGATCTAATTAGTCCAATTATCAAGATTCTAATTACATTGAAATATACCCCCTAAATCTCATATCAATTATACTATGTGTGATTTGTCCTGATCAGGAGACATGAAGAGAGAGTGAGAGACACAGAGTAAAGACAAAGCCGGGTAGAAGGTAGAATAAAAGCATCCATATCCTCCGGAGGCCAAATGTCTGCAGTACTGACTCCATCTGTCCCCAAAGCTTTTATTCCAAAAGACTGTATGGCCATTTGGGGATAAATGTCACTTAACCTTTATTCGTTTTTTTCATATTCAGAACTATTTTCTTCCTGGTAATGATGTTATGATTAGTTACATGCTAGTTTTCCGTTTCAATTAGATGAGTGATGAGTCAAAATAAATACAGTTTTAGCATGTAGGTTTGGAGCTAGTTATCAAACACTATTGTTAAGTCTGGATTAAAGCTGTCCAAGCAAAAGGGGTGGAAATAATTATCACCTGGGTTAAAAATCCGGCCCGACCTTTGGTATAACATTCACTCTTAGCCAGCGTACACAAACACACAAACGCACACAGACTGACACAGTATGTTACTATAGCGGTGCAGTATGGCGCTGTAGGTGCACCGGCAAAACACACACGCACGCAACCATGCACAGCCTGTTCTTGTTGTGGAGTCAGAGGGAACACACTGACCTAATTTCCCCCAGTTAGCACGCCTCGTTGGGGACCAACAATCCTCTCCGCCCGTTTCCCCCAATCGAGCCTATCAGAGCGCTCACTCTGTGTCTCTGTCTCTATCTTTCTGTGCCCTCCATCTGTTTGAGTCTGCATACTAGTGTAAGGTTAGCAGTAAAGTGTACAGTTATATTGGTTACGGCTGCTCATCTAAATAGGATCATGTGCAGAAAACATTGGTAACATGCAACCTGCAGTGTCAATCCTTTACTAAAGAAGTGCCGTTAACTATCATGGAGAGGAAGAGAGATCAGCCTGAAGTAACATACAGAGAAAGAGAGAAAACCACCTGAAATAATAGCTAGTTCCAGGCTGTCAATCCCCTGCATAATACAGCTCCGAATCACAACTCAGTGCAAGGGTCAATCAATTCTGATGTAATGCTGGTAGGAGAGGTGGGTGGAGATGGCAGTGCTGTTCACCCCTGGGTCTCTAGTGCTTTCCTGTGCTAAGGAGGCAGGCATGTGTCTGCATGTGTGCGTGCGCAAGTGTGTGCGTGCGTGCACGTGTGAAAGAGAGGCCCCTGGCTACCGCAGCCCGAGTGCACATGTTAGGGTTTTCTGCGGCCAGACTCGCCCCTGGGTCACTTCGGATCTCACAGACACACACATACACAATCACCGTGTTGCTTCCTTTTTGGAAATCAGAGCTGTCAGCTCCCTGACAGGCTAATGTTGCAATATGATTGGTTAATCTGCAGTGATCTCACTGTCAGTCAGAGCAGACTGCGGTCCCATTGGTGGTCTGGGTCAAATGAATGTGTTTCCCACAGACATGTAGGGGGGGTGGATTCAAATAGGTATACAATGACAGGAACTATATGTGAGAGCATATGAGTGATTGTGCGTGCATGCGTGCGTGCGTGCGTGCGTGCGTGAGAAACAGTGCTGGGCCAGAGGTGACACTTCCCTCACGCTCTTCTTTTTTCATCTCTACTCACTCATTCCCCAAGTCTGACATAAACATCTCAAAAAGATTTCAAAAGTCAACAAATAACTCCCAGAGAATTTAAAAGTGGATTTGTACAGATACATGTTAGCTAATGCACTGTAGCACAAACATGCACTAATGCATTGTGCCCTGTGCAAATAATTATGAACTTTTAGGAAAACATCCCTGACTGACAGCTCTAATAATACAAGTGACAAGTAGTAGATGTCGATGTAATCAGAATTTAATTATATATATATATATATATATATATATATATATATATATATATATATGAGCATGATGTCATCAGCAACTATTATAGCCATTGCCAGTTTAGAACCAGAGCATGCTTGATTGATAACTGCACTGACACCACTAACAATGTGTGTTTGTCTTAAACGGTTTGGAGGCACACATACAGTATATGAGATAAGAGTGACACTTATAAAAACACACAGCCCAACACAAACCTGTAGCCCATTTATGGAGTTTTTCCCAGCCTCAGCAGAAGTCAGTTTTAAGGGGCCCATTTCATCCTGCATTGACACAACTGATAGAATAGAAAAAGAGAGTGATTCAAGAGCTCCTAATCTGCTCTGTGATGCTGGGTGGCATTTCAGGTCATGGCACAGAAAAAAACGTTTCTTCTATGTCCATCTCGCACTCAATTGCCCTCTACATACACACATACAACACATGGTTAGTCTCTCTGGCAGATAATTATATTTTCTCTCCCGATAATTCTGTCTTTATCTCACTTTCTCTGCCTCTAATTTCCTCCATCTTTCTCTCGCCATCCTCTCCTCTCTGGTGGCAATGTCCTGCAGTTATGAGGCAAGGTCAGAGATGTGAAATCCATTTAAATACTGATGCAACTCTCTTGAGGCCCATACTCTGCCTCCGCAGCACTCTTTCCTGCACGCCTCACCCAAATTGATGAATGGATAGATCCCCTTCGAACATTTATTATTTGCCCTGCATTGTTCATTCAATGGATTACACATCTACTGGCACCATGTTTTGAGTTTATAGAGAGAAAAACAACCTGTTCTTCATTGTTGAGAACTGTGGTGGTAGCTGTAGTTGCTGTGCCTGGCAATCCCTGTGTGTTTGTAGATCCCAGGTGCATCTGCATTTGAAATGTTTCCACCCTAGTTTATGGCACACCAAGGGACCTGCCATTTCCATGTTTTAATCCCCTCCCGTGCTAAGTCAGGCGCTCTATAAAAACGCCACATGTTGCATGGTAATGAAACGGCTACCTCATGTATACATCTAAAGTATTCCAAGGTGTGTGCAAAAAACACATTTTGCAAGAGAGATTTGGTTGGCCAAAGCAGGAATCACAAAATTGGATTATCACTTATCAAATTTGTGTCCTTGACTGGTCTTTTGGTTAGCAGCCTTAGAGGTTTGGCATTGCATGCAAAGCATAGCCTACACTGTTATCCCAAATTAGTTGACTTTACTAGAAACTTAAAGGTCCAATATGTAGGAATTTCTCCCATCTAGCGTTGAGATCATATATCGCAATCAACTCTCTCGCGCCACGCAGTTCAAAGTATGTATTACATCTACGGTAGCCTTCACTCTTTTTTCTGATGACGGCGGTCTCTTGCTCTTTTCAATATCCTTTTTCTTTTTCTGGGCGAAGAAGAAGACTTCTGTTCCTGAAATTTGGATTTTGAATACATGTTGTCCTCCATGTTTCCTTCTTCAAACTTGCCGGGGCTGGGAAGCTACGATACCCATTAGCAGCGTTAGCAGCACCTGTGAGTTTGTCATGCGACAGCGAAAACATGAAAGGTGGAGCAGTATGTCCTGTATATCCCTTACCGGCTAACGTATTTCAAGATGGCGCATGAATATGGAGCGTCTACCCCAGTTCATGCGAATGCAAATGTAAAATTTCAAGCCAAAAGGAATACTTGGAATTGATGGTGGTGGTAAATATTCATAAAAAAGGACAAGTTTGTGAACGGGCAAAACAGATTTTGATAATGAACAACTAAACACGTTACACACTGGACCTTTAAGATCCTTAGTTATCTTTGCTTAATATGATCTGTGCACTGCATACTTAAGATGATTATTACAAAGAAGTAATGCAATTTAGAAATAAATTTGTTTTGTAACAAAACATGAAACAATAAGAAGTGACCACTAAAAAGTTGAATTACAACTAAATCTGGATGTATAGTGTATTAGTGTATTGGACTGGAGACAGTTATCCTGGCCTCTAAAGATAATTTATCAACACAATATATTTAATTAGTTTCATAGCATAAAAAGATATATAGGTATATGTGCACAGTATATTTCTTGACTGTGCATAGTACTTCCTGTCCTGTCTTTCCTGTCATAAGGTTGCCAGGCAACAAGTGGAAACTACTTCTAAGCAAACAATTCCTTTAAAGATGTTGAAACAATTACATGCACAATTGTTGATCATCAGCAAAGAGTAGTAATTTGTATTTTTATCTGAATTGATTACTATCAACAGATCATTTTGATGGTCATTGCCTTACAATGTCATCTTCCAGAATTAACCACCCAAAGTAGGAGTTCACCTAAAAATGCACCCTTTATTACCACCATAATACTCAATGTTTCCTCCCAGTCCACTTGGTTCCACATTAAATATGATACAATCACCAATGCAACATTTTTATGAGTTTGCAATTCTGTGCCAGCATTGCATCTGATCTGCTGCTAGCTGATCAACAGCACAGAGCACTTGTGGCCTTTTCCATAGCCCTTGTATGCTTGCCTGCATGTGAGAACCTCCCTCGCATTGTAAAAATGAGCAGCCAACTATTAGTCAAACATGGATTCCTAATTAAGTGGATCATTTCTTTTTTTTTCACTGCTTCTGATTATGCTCTCCTCCGCTCTGTCAGCTGCAAATAATTCTGATAATTTGGTGGTACATCGTTGTACTATTTAATTACATGATGATGGACTCCAGTTCTACAGCTGAGTCACTATTCCATAATTCTGTTTTAACTAAACCCCAAATACCTGCCACTGTGCTCCCATTTTGTCAATGAAACTCATTTATGTGTATTCTCGCTTTGCCAGGGTCTCTGTAAAAAAGCTGTGCTTATAAAGCCCCCAAATGCTAAGGTAATTGTTCTTGGAACAAATAAAATTAAAAGAGAGAGAAAGAGGGAGCACAAAGTTAAATTTTTCAGTATAAATAAAACTTCTCACAAGATGATATAAAAATGACTCAATTATCTAAAAGCCTTGCGGGCATATACTGCTGCTCAACTTGTTTTTATGCATACACACATTCAAGGTGCTTTGGAAAATGATACCAGCTTAGTAACCAATGATTATCATTTAATGCATCTTGTGGGAACAGGTTTCTTTGTGATTTCCACTTTGTGAGGTTTCATAGCTTCCTGTATTATATTTTCCCCACCCGCACAAAGCCCTGCTTATATGCCAATCATTACGTAAACATATGTGCTTCTGTGTGAATGCAGTAAATAGGCAGTTAAAGCTTCCACTGTGGGAGTGACTGTAGCATCTGTACATGATGTAAACTTGGATTGGCATACATAGAGTATTTGTTCATGTTTATGCAACACCGTTGCCAGTGCTTCACTGCCTAACCTGCTGTGGATTAGTCTTATTGGTTATTGATGCAAAAATTAGACCTGCAATATATGTTTCCTGGCTAGCTGATATGGCATTTTAGCACTAATATGGCATGTTTCTTTCATATTATCAACAACCCTTTATTTTTATAAAAGGTAAAGGTAACCTCCCATGACTAAATCAGCTGAAATTCATCTCAAACAGATAGATACATAACTACTTTGTTGTTTATATGAAGTTTACTGCAGTGGAATCCTCCAAAACAGCAGAAAAGTAAGCTAGCTTCAGAAAGGAGCTAGCTGTGCAACCCACAGAGGACAGATGATTGTCACGATCCAAAACAAATGCATTATCAGCATTCTTCAAAAGTGAAATGTAAACAAAGATGTGGTATCTTTAGTCCTATCTCTTGACATCTAAGATAATCGCACTTCCATAATCACCACAACACTCCTGCATCTGGGCCACTAAGAAAACAATCACGTTATCCGTCAATCTTTTAAGTCTATTTTCACACTGTATCTTTTGCTTTCTCTATTTCCCCAACAGCGAACCATTCTTCGACTATGTGGGTAAAGATGTGTGGTTTTAGTGCATTTATAAACAATGCCAGCGGTGGCCCAAATAAGAAAGTGACAGAAAATAACTTAATCCTCAAAATAAAGGGATAAGTCCAATACTTTAAGTGGCCTTAGACTGGAGGGTTTAAGCCATTAGGGCAATGCATAGGGATTCTCAGGGTTACCGTCACTCTGCTCAGCCCTGGAGCCTTCTCACCATAAATCTGCTATTTAAAATGTAACACCCCACTGTACTCCTCTCCTCCCCCCGCCCCTCCATCTCTCATTACCCATGCTGTCTTTAGAGGTTTAATACTTGTCTCTACTTGCTATTCACTTTGTGCTATTTTTAAGCGCACAGTTACTGTTTATTGTCGTGCCATACAACATTAAGGGACTCAGCCTGGGAAAACCAGTCCAGGAGATGGTTCTTGCTCCAATGGTTGACAGACGCTAGTTACATCTGATATACAGGCTTAAGCACTCTGTGACAAGGTTTAAGAGGATGATGAGTCCTTCTGCAATGTGCTTTGATGACATGGAAATGAACAACAAATGTATCGAAACTGATATAATGAGGAAACAGCTCCTGGCATAGATTTCACAGAATCATATACAAATTAAAATACAGTATTATGTGCCAATGCATGCCTGTTGAAATGGTTAGTTTCATCTCTGGGCCGCTACGCCACATGCTATCAGTTGTTCAGGGGACAAGCTGTGAGACATCCTTCGTTCCTGCGAGATAAAAAGCCCACACCTCCACCCCCTGCTTTGCCCTCTTTTTCTGTATTGTACTTTTGTAATTGGAGGTGCCATAATGAAATCAATTCAGTGGTGATAACAGATTTCACATCATGTTACCAGTTTCCTTTTGGAAAAGGCGGCCACATGAAGACGGCTAAAAATATTCCTCTTTCATGCATCATCAATATCTTCATTATATGAAAGATGGGCGTCAGGTTGTGTTTGCTGTTTTCCTTTAATGTCACTTGACAGGGTAGCATCTTGCCTGTGTCTGTGACACACTGCTTTTTCTGTCTACTCTGTAATTCCACTTTTGCAGACATGCGGAAAGCACTTTTATACCACACAGTGAGGCAAGTCGTGATGAAGCTTGGAACAGAATGGTAGTGCCTTTGTCAAAATCATAATAGGGAAGCAGAGACACGCATTTGCTCGTACATTATCCTCTTTCAGTTTGCTTTACACATCAAAGTCTTGTAAAAACACACACTGGACACTGGCATTGCACACTTTTCAATAATATACAGTCACAGCAAAAACTTTCTTTTTGTTGCAGTGACCAAAAAGCCAACATCTCCTGTAAATCTAAAGTGTCATATATGGCTAATTTACTCTGAATAGTCAGGGTAAAGGTGACTTTAAAGTTATCTTTATTGCCAGTGTCATTCATTAATATGGAGGCTGTGACGTCCCATTATAAAGAGCTGACAGTTTGTTCCTTTACTGCTGTTCTCATGTAACATTAAAAGTAGAGTACAACAACAGCAAACAATGCCTTCAGACGATTTAATTTACATGTAATGAAAAAGCAATAGATCCAATGTAACACTCTCGACATCCCTATTGCATATGTTGTGTTTTTATCTACAGCATCTCACTGACCTCGCACAGGAAACATACAGTAGTGGTACACTTGGAATACATGCTGTGCTTTAAAATCTCAACTGACCGGTAACTGACTGTTATGCCAGATGTTTATCCTCTCCGCTCAAGTTTATTTCAGCCAAGCTATGAATATTTATCAGCCCAAACTGTTGACTGAGCGTTTTCTGAATGAATCTCGAGTTCTCCCACGTGTACTGTACACAACACCACTGCTCTGGTGTGCATCCACTAAGGAACTTAAAACTTCAAATAATTTAACACTTCAGAGAGTGTAGCCACCTCACAGGAACAGGAAAGATGATCTCTTTTGTTTTAAATGCAGCTGTGTGACGGTTCATATTTCAGCAACAACACAAGGGAGGATAACACAATGCTGCATTTTAATGTAAGTCTAGCCTAATTATTTGGTAAAAAGAGAAGGGGGGCAATACAATTGATTCTGTTTTCTGTCTTTAGGCAGTGTACCCTTTTCCCTAGATACACACTACAAAGTGAATTCCAACTGTGCTCTGGGACACAGTGGTGAGACACAGGGATGTCCACAGGCAAAGGCCTTAAGTCACACTCTGTGACGCTAACCATAGCTCTACTGTACACGCCTACTTTAGCCTTTGTCTCATTACCGCCAGCCAGATGATTGGGGTCATCAGTGTCTGCTTGTGTTGACATGTTCAAACTATAATAAATGGGATTCTATGCATTTTGTAACTATAAACACCAATTTACTATACACAGACACAGACACTCACTGTACAATGCTGTATGTGCTGTGTTTGAAGTTTTTATGCTAGGCTGTTGCGAGCCCATTGTAACATATTTAGAATTTTTCCTCTCTCTCTCTCTCTCCTCTCCAATCTCCAATCTCCTCTCCTCTCCTCTCCTCTCTGTCTCTCTTTCTCTCTCCTCTCCTCTCCTCTCTTCCATCTGTGCCCTCTATATGAAAGGGAATAGTTGAGCAGGCCTGACAAAGGGCGGCACAGAGGAGGCAGAGGTGCTGAGGGAAGCTGAGGACTGCTGGAAGGGATTCCTATCTGTTTGTGTGTGAATGTGTGTCAATTTGAATACCACATTTCCCTACACATCATTTTACTGCATGCATCTGATGATAGTAAAAACAAATGCATTTGAATACTATATGTAATGAACAGAAAAGGAAGTGTTTGCACTGTGACTTCAAACGTACATTCATAAACATAACATCTAGTGTTGTAACTCACCTTTACATCTGCAACTGCTGAGATCTACAGGATACATGTTGCTTTGTTGACATTGTCACCCATGTACAGGAACTGTTTAATCACCCTGTGATCAAGCCATGTAGCTAAAAAAAATGCAATGCAAAATATCAAGAATAAAAGGAGAGACATTTTGACAAATGTGACAGTTTTGAAAGATAACACTAATATATTATTGTATTTAAAAAGCTATTTAAATAATACAGTAATTATTACTGTATTAGAAAAAGTGAAGAAAAAACTTTTCATGTATGGTGTGATTCTCCTCTGTCTAAAAACAGATCAGCACTGACTGGATCTGCTTCCTGCCCCTCACGTCTGTCCGAGCGAGCCCGCCTGGCCATCCGCATGCTGCCGTCCGAGCTGGGCCTGCCGTTGCCGTGGCAACAACAGCCGCATAGTAGCTGGCGTGGCTCCGTTCGGCAGCTCGGCCTCATTATGCTGCTGCTGGCTTTGATGTGGTTTGTGAGGCTCTACCTGCATTACTGCAGCCAGTGGCTCTACCTCCAGGCTATAGCAGTTCCTGTCAACAAGTGAGTTTGCTTCCTTTGATATCACCCTGCACGCACGCACACACACACACACACACACACACACACACACACACACACACACACACACACACAAAGAGCAGAACTACATAGACACTTATTGAGCATACGCATCGCTGCTGACATGAGGGCAGATACGTACATACATAGATTACTGAATCACATACGGCAAATTGCAGACACATGCATGCAAGCTGAGAAGAACACACATGCAATGTACGGTTGTGAAATGGGATGTAGAGGGGTTAAGGACCAGAGGAAAAAAATGAAGATGTGCAATGTGTGTGTGTTGGCAAACATGCACACACACACACACACACACACACCCTGGATAGGCCCAAATCATCTGTTTGGAATCCCCCCATTAACATTTTAACAAGACTCTCTCAATATTAACAAACCATTGCTGGGGAAGTTTGTTGATTTCACCACACGGCTTTAAATCCCAAAAGGCTACATTATTTGGAAGGAATTTATTGTTATTCTTTGGTACACAGCATTGATAATAAACAGCAATAAGATACCACAGAACTGTTAAATCAGATCTCAATGGCACATGGTGCTGATTTAATTCATCACAATAAAACAAGCTGGCTGCAAACACGGCATACAAGCAGGTTTTTATTACAATAACATGGGGGTGCAAACATCACATGTTAAATCATGGAAAGTGATAGAGGGAGGCTGAGGGAGGGAAAAAAAGTGGTGGAATGAAAAAAAAGGATGGACTGAGAGGGTGGGTAGGAGGTGAAAAAACAAAAATGTGAAAACAGAGGGGGTCAACGTCGGATGACAACTTCCACATGTTCAGATCTGCTGCTCTCCCTCCGAGCATTTCTCTCTCCATGCGATGGCCAGAGCTGGCGATGCCCAGCGAGAGAGAGCGAGAGAAAGGCCAAGTGACAGTCAGAGTGGCTAGTGTGATGACAGGCCTCCCTTTCCTTTCCACTCTGTTTTTTCTTTCTCTCTAACTCTGTCTCTCTTTGCTTCCTCCTTCTCCACAATCCACCCTCGGACATCAGCGGACAGCAAAGTGTGCCCAGGAGCGACTGAGTCTCTGGCCCCAATGTTGCTTCAGTAACCAATGAGCTTTACTTTCTTCCTTCCTTTCTTTTTTTCTATATTTTTTATATACTAACATGAGTGTAAAATGACTGCAGTACACATTCTTTTTTATTACTAAACTAAAAGTAAATGTACTCATTATGCACAATTGCCCATGTCAGTGATATATGTTAAAATATATTATATTATATACTATATTATTAGTTATTGCTTATGCATCAATGTGTAAGCAGCAGTTTTGTAGCTGGTTCAGGTAACGCCAATATTCATTATTGTGCTGTTTGGTAGTTAAGAGTACTTTATTACAAAGTAAAATACACTGTATTAACATATTATGTGTATATCTGAAATGTAGTGGATTAGAAGTATGAAGAAAATGAAAATCTCTCATAAAGAACAAGTTCCTTGTTGTCCTTGAGTAAATATACTTGTGTAATGTAAAGTAGTTACTTTCCACCACTGATCCACAATACCTTGCAATAATACCTGGCAATAGCAATGCACATACTCAAACCATTACATAAGTACCACATGCAATTTAGAAATTTCAAATATTACATTTGCAGAGACACCAAACTTGATTTAATATGGAATGACGACCGTCAATGTTTGATATGGAATAATGGCGCAAATGTCAAATCGCTATTACAATTTATTGAACCGGAAAGTTTCATTGTGTTATATAAAGACTCACTATGAATGAAATATCTCCGTGTCATTCTTGGAATGAGATTTAACAATGAATCCGGGAAAACAGAAGCCTACAGTGTTAAAGAAATAACATTAAACTCTTCTGTCTGTACCGGTCATTTGGAAGATTGAATCTGTGTGTTGGCAGATTAGCCACAGATAAAACACCAATGGACCTCCGCTGTCAGATTAATGGACAGAAACTGAGAGACGCTTGACTCTTGGAGCAAATCAGATGGAAATTAATGAGCAAAAACTGGACCTCTCCTCTCCCACCACTGGCTCTACCTCCTCCTGACTGATGGGAAGATTAAGAAACTCATGAGGCTTGCGGTAAATGGGGAGTCTAATTTACAAGAGGGGGCTAAGAAAAGCTCCTACAGCACAGGTGTTACATTTTTGATGTATTTTACTTTTTATTTTTAGTTTAATTTGATGTAAACAGATTATCTTATCATACCTTTATATATGTTTTTTTTAATGTGACCACTAATTCAGTGCATACTAGTAAAACAGCCAATTACAATGTTAATTGTCATCAAATTAATTAAACATGATTGAGTCAACCACAAACATTACAACATAGTGTGCGAATTGCTGGAACCAGTTGCCCTTAAGCTGCAAAGCATCACAAACACAAATATACTACATATTGACACATGCACACACTTCACACTCTACCCACATCACAGCACATCACCCGCCTCTGTTTCCTCTCCCGCCAGATTCCAGTTCCACGCACACACCGTGGACCTGGTATACCAGAGTTCTCTGCTCCACACCCGGGAGGAGCTGGCGATGGTGGTGGTGGGTCCCCTGACCTTGAACACAGTAACGTTCCTGCTGGTTCTGATCAGATGGGGCTGTCAACAAATATTTGGCTCACTCCCTTCCTTCACGTCAAAGTTTATCATGGCTCAGGGAGTGTGGACAGTCCTCGACCCCCTGGCAGTCTTTGCAGTGGATGCCGTCCTCGGGGTAAGTCACTTAAAAATAACTTGGACACTTGTGCACTTTAAATAGGAGTTCACTTTATCTTGGCAAAGTGACTTTAGATTACAAAAAGGGGGGGAGGGTGAGAAAAAAATGTGCAAGGTTAGATGGGTGTTTTTTTTGGCAGTGGCTTGGATTTTGTCAGTGAGGAAGACTGAAATGATTTGGACTGTGCACAGTTGACAAGATGTGATGTCTAAATCAAATCTTAGTTAAATGGAATTGTAACATTGTAACTTTCTTTTTTGTACTTATTACTAAGAAATTAATCCAAACCCTTGTTATATTTATGTATGATTTTTTAAATAAATCAGCAATGTAAGAAGTAGAGTGACAGCTGACAATGTGAAACTCAGTCCTTGAGCCATCATATGAGCCATCGTTTGAGCTTCCCCATATTGCAAATGTCCAGTCTTTTAACAGTATATAGATTTGTCTGTTTTTTTCTTTCTTCTTTTCTTTCAATCTCTGTCTCCTCAGCGTCTCGCCTACAGCCCAGACACACCGGTGGGTGATGCAGCCAAGCTTTACTGGCACTTCTATCGAGTTGACCAATCAGGTGCAGCGGGAGTGACCATCACTGTCTTCCTCTATGCGGTCCTCTTCCTGCTCTCCATCACCATCCTCTTCATTTACATGCTCAGGTGAGACGATGACCTGATACAATTCCTATAATTTGTCGTTCTGTGAATATAGTTGTTTCCAACATGCTGACCAAATACCATGAACACGAATGAGCCACTTGCATCAGTCAGGTGCAACCTGAAAACTTAAGAAACATTTATCAAAGTTTCACCAAATCAAGAATACAATAACAATATGTTGATTTAGATATATATATATACACAATAAGCGATTCAATACTTCAATATGACATTTGACATGAAAATAAACACAGGTAACTCTGACAGTACATATCTGTGCAGTGTTTTTTATCCCAGAGATGAAGTTAATACATTTTTGAAAATGATTACATAGAGTAGGCAGCTAGAAGGGTGTACTGTTCAAAATAGTCCGACATACTATATACTTTTTTATACCTTGCTTATACCCTTAAACTTGCTGTTAAGTCTAAAATCTAAAAGAGCATTATTTTTAGGCCCAAAATGAGTTGTGTCACGGTCTTTGTGTCACCGTATATAACAACAAAGTTACTCTCTATGAACCAATCTTCTGGAGAAAAAAAATTGAATACACCCAATGTGGCTCTATAATTGAAGGTAACCAACTTAATGTCAGTGCATGTCAGAGTTAAAAAGTATCACTGAGGCAAAACAGTGGTGAGCATGTTCCCATAAAAACAATCGATTCTAGTTCCAGTAGATCCAGTTCTTTTTTTCATTCCATATTGCTCATTCACCCCTGACTTTAAAGGTGCAATATGTAATACTGACAGCAAGTGTTTAAAAATAGTTACTGCAGTACAAATTCAAAATACTGGAGAGAGTCGTCTCCCCCGACTCAGGAGTTCACGGAGGTTGCCAGGCTGAGACTGCAGTATCCACAACAATGTTGCTAGACGCTTGTCTCACAAAGACAGACATTACTTCACAGCACAGCGGAGAAGCTAACGTTAGATGCTGGCTATATTGACATTGTCATAAAAGCCCGTGCTCACGTGGAGCTCTGTACCCAACTGACTTTTTCGGCTTAGAATTACGGTAGGAACCGCTAAAACCACAACAACCTCGCCGTCCTCTCCATCCGACGGACAGACACACTTCCTTGGCTTAGAATTACGGTAGGAACCGCTAAAAATAACACTACCTTGCCGTCCTCTCCACCCGACTGAACAGATTTTATTGGCTTAGAATTACGGCAACAATCGCTAAACACACTGCAAACTCATGGTCCTCTCTTCCCAATTTACAGCCCCCCTCTCTTGGCTTAAAATAACTCACCATTGTCGGTTCCGGCCGCTGAACAGGCTACACGTTGTAAACAGCCGTGGCCCACTTTCCTGGTCCTCCGGTAACGTTAGCAGTTAACTGGGTTAGCATGGCGTCGTTAGCCAGGACCAGTCGGGATCACTTTACTGGCTGTGTCTCAATTGTTTTTGTGAGTAACCAACTCCTGTACTCTAACTATATAATTCAATGTGAGTACACAAACGTTGAAATTACATAAAATGCCTGTCCCTTGTAGCCGTGACAAATTAGCCTGAAGCTAATGCTTACCTGTTCAGGAGGAAATTAACCAACTCTGCGTCTTTTTGGGCTCTAAGCTGTCTCCATCTTCAGTCTGACCTTCCTGGTGTCTGAAAAGCATCATACGCACAGCTTTAGCTGGGAATTATCATTTGGGTATTTTCGAATTGACGCAGCCTTAAGGGGCAGTCTGCCAATGAAGAGGAAGACCTGAGAAACACTCTGGACCAGTCTACTTTTCTCAAGCACCCGTTCAGAAATAACTCTAAACCCTCCACCCCCACAGCTTTGTGCCATGTTCCACCCCATCCACAATTTCTTTCTCTCCTCTGTCCACAGAAAAGCACAAAAAAAAAAAAAAATAGAAAATGAAAACAAATGTTGATCTAATCCATTTTGATTTTTATAGTCGCATGGAATTACTTATGCTGTTATGCATCAACCTCACACATCATCACACATAAACACACACACACACACACACACACACACACACACACACACACACACACACACACACACACACACACACAAACACACACACATTGAGTTGCCAGACACAAAAGCAGAAATACACACATGCACCACACAGTTGCCTTTTTTTGAACACACCATACTCTACAATTGGTTGGAAAATTGAAAGCGTTTCTAATTCAAAAGTTAGATGTGTTTTGATACAGCGTGAACATATAGCCCCCTTACATTATCCGATTAGGCTGAATGTTTTGCATGGTTGGTATCACTGCAGGTTTTATACCTATTGAAAGGGACTGCATATACGTCTAGCTTGCTGCACTATGTGTTCCACTCATGTCTTGCAGATTGAGGTCACTCATGCTGAAGCATTTACTTGCTAGGTTTGTATTATGTTTTAGCACCTCAGACTGGTTTATCACATTTTGTATACCAAGTCTTCATGTCCTCCACAGAGCTTTTAAAAGCTTCATGAGAACACTGGTCTCTAACTGTTGAGTCAAACATTGCCTTTTTTCATTGGTTTAGAAAATGACAGGAGGTTGGCACTGCATTGCAATGAGAAGGCAGGCTTAAAGATGCACTGCCAAACCACTGATTTCAAATGTCCAGCCTCAAAGATGACTATTGCACTTTTTAAATAATAGAAGGATATCATTTTTTGCAGCATGGAAGTAAAAAAAAGTAAAAGGGCGTGTGATAAATTACTGAATAATGTAACTCAGTATTCATCAAAGGTGTGTTCTCCCACCCTCATATAACACCAAATTCCATTAACGGCTCCAAATGTAAGAAGCCCTTATTGAATTAATCAGTTTGAGATTGGCGGCCGAGGAGAGGGTGCCATCTAATTTCAGTAAGCGGGACGCTTATCGGGCTCCAGCTAAATGGACAATATTAAAACAGCAGCCGGGAATAATGACTTCTGCCACTCAACCGCCACACGGGTTTGTATTGAATGTAGGCCATGAGGCTGAAGCAAGGCTGATAATTTTATGGGTTACAGTTTCCTATTGGCTGCAAGGAAGGGGCTCTGACACAGAGCGTGACCTATTTCTAAAAAAATGCCTGGGGCTATATGTATAGATAGAATGGACTGTTATCCTTTTTTAATTACATTTTAGACAGCCTTTATTCACTGGCTGCAAATATACACATCAGTGATGTGTTTTACATCTCTATCCTTTTTTAAAACTCCACTAAAGAAAGTGATGTTACATTGATAGTGCTGCAGTTACATTCACATGATTACAAGGTTCAAAAAAATACTTAATTTGCATTCCCTTACACAGTCGCTGTGTTTCTCATGTGTATATATAGACATACAGCATACAATTTAAACAGGGTAAGGGGGCAGTAAGACTCCATAACCATAGCCAAATCACTCATTGATAACCTTGTCTTAAAGGAAACATGCACTGATTGGCTGTCAAATCTTGTAAAATGAATGTGTATTTTCATGGAATTGGGAGGAAGTACACTCTTCTATTGTTTGGCCATAAAAGAGTAATAATCATGTGGATGCGCCGACAGTTTTGTTGTCATTACTTAGAATTCCTCATGGGGCGGCAGAAACCACTTAGTTAGTGTTAGGGAAAGATCGTGGGTAGGGTTAAAAGATATACTCTTCAGTGACACGCGGAACAAGAACTGGACACAAACACTGCTCCTGTGTGGTTCCGATCCACCACTCCAACCTACCTCCTTATGCAGATTTTAGGTCTTTCATACTACTCGCTACCATTGTCGCTCTTAAGACTACGTCATCTTACAGCGCCACGGTCGAGCTGCTGCTATGCCCGGTGCATCACATACAGACGCTAAATGGGGATTTTTGGATCTGTATCTGATGCTGAGAGACACTGACCAAGCATCAGTATTTGACGAGTTGGGAATGAGAAGAAATATATAGCAAAGTCAAAGATATAAATCAGTGCATAGTTATTTCAGTTTGAATGCATTTAATGAACAAAGGTTTCCCACCAAAAATACCCTTCCCTTCTCATCCACCGTGGTCATGTCATGAATATTCCGTTAAAATGTATTCTGTAAGTTAACACACGTCCTTAAGGTGATCCCTACACTGACGAAGAGCTGATGAGAGCCTTATTATCCAGGTCGAACCCCAGATATAAGTAACACATACTTATATTCAGGGGGCTTCCAACACTGTGGTTTTGAAGCACAAAGATGCAAAGATGGTGAATTCCTCCAAGAGAGAGAGACCGCATAAATGAATGAGAAGCACAATTCAAGTGTAGGATGAAAATGAATGCATGCTATTCCTGTGTCTGAGGTCAAGATTCTACAAACACCCCTCTCCCAAGAGCGATGGGGAATGATGCTGAGTTCAAAGCTCCGGCCCAGCTTCTTGTATAAATCCCTGTCTCCTTGATGTTGGTTTTATTTGAGAGTTGATTACCCTCTGACAGGCTAGAATCTCTATGGAAGGGCACAAGGTCTGCTGGTTTTGATGGTCAGCCAAGGCATTTGTTTACAGACATGATGATTTTTTGGGGGGAGCTGGCTGCATGCACCCTTGTGTGGCAAAAAAAAAATAACTCTTTGGTAATGTGCGATCATCTGGAGGTATGAATCAATATGCCTTATGTGCAAGAATGTTTTCTTGTGACTTAGGCCAGTATCTCCAGACACATCTGCAAACAGCACGTCCACTGCATCTGCCATCTTTGAAGCTCGGCATTAACACTGAAGAATACGAGACTCCCACACAGTAACAAATGTACAACCACGCAGACACACAGCCAAACGCAGACATCGCTACAGCTTGTGTTAACAAAGTGCTTCCCACTCACAGGCCAATTTGTTTGATTCCTTTTGCTCTTTCATTGTGTTTGTATTGCTGTATGAGACTATTATAGAGCGTCGCACTGCAAATATGCTTTGTGTAATCAATAGACGATTCATATGTTCTTCCAGCAAGTTGGGATCATTGTGATTTGACCTGTTCCATAAAAGCCAGCCAATATGAAAAAAGAGGACATGATGCTGTTTGGCACACAGCAAAGATGCATGGTTTTCCTTGCTTTGCCATTTGACCCAGAGTGAACTTTCCAGGGCAAAGACAGTGATTCAGGATGGCGTCACTCCTGCTCCCACTTCCCCCCCTCCTCACTTCTTCTCTCACACCACACCTTCCAGATTCCACAACGATGGTCGCATGCTGGACGTCTTTCAGCGGCTCACATCCAGGGAGGGGACGTACTTCCTGCCTCAAGACCTGGAGCTGTCCAATCAGGAACTGAGCTACATTGTCAAGAAGGCGGAGCAGTGGAGAGGCTTCAATGGGGAGAGGCGTAAGGTAAGCAGCCTCTCATGTCTCTCTAGACAATGCTCTTCTCTTCAAACCCAGTGATTAATTGGGCTAATGGATGTTTTCTTAACGAGAGAGAATGAGCCAAAAGGTCACTGATACTTGTATGTGAGATTGGTCTGTGTAAAGGGAGGAATTACAGTTAGTTTTCTGTAACCCCCGCAAGGTTTCTGCCATGTTGCGGCAGCCATGATGGTATCGCTCCGTTCATCAATACCTCGTCCAATTTGGTCAACTTAACGAAGATATTACGTCCGAGAGGATGTATAGGATAGGCTCATTTTATATCATTACATTTTCTTTAGTTACATTTCAGAAAGCTGAGAATTCATCTCAGAGGTCTTTAGCTTCATTCTAATTAGTACAAGATAATTACCAAAACAGAAACTCGGCTAGCGGGCTGCCTGATTAGTCTGTGGAAACCAATTTCCGAATATATTTCATTAAAGAAAGACTGCTCAATCAACACACATACATGCTGGGGTGCATGTGCATATATGCTACACTGGGCATTCTCTTAATGCGGACAACTAGGTGTCATGGGAATGCAGGATTCCAGTTTACATAGATGCATGTTCCCATGAAATTGCTACTGTTTGACAGCCGAGCGTAGGTCGATGGCGATGACACAGGGAAGGGCAATGTATTAGCACCGAGCCTACAGCCAATGTAAAATCTTTGCATAGTGATTGAAAATGTGACTTGTTGAGATAAGGGAAATGGAACACAGCGATCTAACTGCAGCCCCATTTAATTCATTCTGCAGGATTTGTTGGTGGCACACATCGCTCGGTTTTCTCCATGTTCATTAACTCCCTTGCTCTTTGCTTGCACAAGTTCATATGGCTGTAAAGGGGGTAAAATGGAACCAGAGACTACAGTCGATCATGGCTTCTAGTGAAAGATGGACTGACAGTTAAGAACTTATGCAGTATTTTTTCTTACTGGGGAGTAAGCTTGAGTAATCCAAAACACGTTTTGTGAGAGCCAAGGTAGTTAATATTTGAATGATGGTGAAAATCTAATCACCAGAAAATCAACTGCCTCTGTGAAACCCTGCATTGACAAATCAGTCCACACTTTGAAGGACGCTCCCCACAGTGTGAACAGAGGAAATCCACATCTCAACAAACACATTTAGAGACAGACATTTTACAGACAATTCTCAAGTAGTGATTGACAGTGTTTCGACTGCTAAATACAGTTAATAAATACAGGAGTGTATCTCTTTAAATTTGTCACACAAATGGGAATAATGATTGCAGTTCATCAGTTGGTGTCTGTGTACAACAACTGTGCTTGCTGTGCCACAAGCTTTATTGAGCACCATCTGCCATCATTGAAATCCTGATAATAATAGAATAGCAACCATGATTTTGAAAGAACATACTGTAGTATCACAAGGTGACCTCACTTCCTGTGCTTTTGATTGAGAATCTTATCAAAACTGAGCTGAAAAAGACAGAAGACGATACATTTTGTTTACATTGTTGGTACTTCAAAAGGGCACATTTATCTTACATGAAAGTGTCTTACAATTTAAAATGAAACTCCATAACTTTACATATAGTGTTAAACTGCTGATTTTTTTTACACCTGTCTTGTGAGCCTTAATGAACTGCAAGCCCGGCTGTGAGAGGTGACTACACTACTGCTAATGGGATGGTGATGGACCTGTTTATTGGGAGACAATTGAACCTCCCAATGTTTGGAGACTTTGAAATAAATTACACCCCCAAAGTTTGTGATTAACAAAATGCTTCATTTAGCCGCTGATGGCCTCTTGCTGTGGTAACACTGCTAAATCATCCTCGCATTACTGCATATCTCCCTCCACAGCAACAATTACAGCATACTTCATATTGTCCCTAATTTGCCGTTATTAAACTGATAAAATGCTAACACGTTAACACATTCTCCAGCATGATGAAAATTTAGGGTTATTGCATTTCATGATTTTTACATTATTCAAGCGGGCCATTTTTCATCAAAATAAGATGGGCCTTGCCATTATTTCATAATCATTGTAACAATTTCTCCTGTGAAAAGGGTCACTTTCCTAACTCAGCAAAGACATACCCCTATTAGACTAATTTGCCTACATGCAAATTTTTGTCATTTTTCCCTCATTAACTATTTATCACAGACAGGAAAAAAATATATTCATGAAGGCGAGCAAAGGAGCAGCCCGACAGAGCTGAAGCTAATATTTTGCAACTCTAATGATTTTTTGCATCCTTAATTAGATAGAATAAGGTTGATATGATTAGGTCAGGATGTAGTGTTTTTCATTAAAAATACATTTCAGAAACTGTATTCCAAATGTGCCCTTGCAATTAAATAATGAATCCGATGCATTCCTTATTACGGACCCAATTAATATCAGAGGCAAGGGCGTAATTTTAATAACAGTGGGCCACGAGGCCTTCATTAGCTGAGTGAGAGAAAGGAGGGATGAGAAGAAGGAAAACAAGGTACCTACAGGAACAGCAGCAGTCTGATATTGAGCCAATTTTAGAAAGTTATTGAACAATATACTCTTAAAACGATAAAGTATGACATTTTAAACAAATCGGATCTGGGGCAGAAAGGAACTGCAAATATTTCTTGTTTGTTTT
Source organism: Sander lucioperca (assembly GCF_008315115.2). Classification (NCBI taxonomy): domain Eukaryota; kingdom Metazoa; phylum Chordata; class Actinopteri; order Perciformes; family Percidae; genus Sander; species Sander lucioperca. The sequence continues at coordinate 17,979,902 of NC_050173.1, read as the reverse complement.
TAACCTCATTTGATACCAGTTGTATGTCAGGTGCCAGACAGGGCAACAGAAAATGGAAAATGATTTAGAGAAGTGAAAGTCTTTTAAGGTTAATGAAGTATTTAAGGTAGGTTATAACATGCAGCAGTCATTTTAAAACTTATTCTGTAGCAACCTATAGAGTGTTTAAGCTGCATTGGATCACAGGGGGCAATTTGTTGCTTGACTGTGCATCAGCCAGGAAACCTTAAATAGAAACAAGTTAGAAATCTGTCACAGTTTGCCCTTTGCTTGGCCACTTTATACCTGACATTTCCGGGCCTTTTGTACCTTAACTGGCATCACTGGTTACATCACCTGCACTATCAACTATAATGGCAAATAGCGCTGGTCGGACAAGCAGGCTATTCATTATTGTTACTCAAAAACATTGAGCCTATTTTTATATAAGATATACGTAAGAAAATGTATAAATGTGGCTTTAATGGAGGAAATGTATTTGTGCAGACGATCAGAGGTTTCTCAATTTTAATGTGTGTTATCATGACTTTACTGTTTATACTAGGCAGGGTCACAAGCAAGGGTAAAGTTAAAGCAAGTCAAACTAAATGATAGATGATTACAATCAATTAAATTAAAACTACTTTTTCCGGATGTGCTGTGCTGTAACTTAGAAGTCAGCAAAATCTCTCTGACGCTGTATCTCCCTCCAGCACTGAAACAATAAAAAAAGAATCCACATTCAATAACCAACCTGCAAACGGCCTATTATTATCAAACTTGTAATTTTCACAAGGCGGTCATAAAACATAATCTAATTTTTACTTTCATTCTCACCAATTAACTTTATATTATAGATTCCTCCATGCCATATGATCATTTGAGTTGCTTCAAGGTTTAAATATGACTCTCAGGTGAAGGTGTCAGCAGTGGAGCTTAACGGCTAAGCAAAGAGGGTGAATGAGTCGAGGATCTACCTGTGTGCTCTTTAATTTGATCTCAGGAAGGAAGGAAAAAGAATGAGTTTCCGTCAAAGATCATTAGCCTCAAGTGTTGTGGATAACAGCTGAGAGAGGGGGCATTAGCTCACCCACCAATTATGGCATTTTTCATAATTGAAATTCTTTAAGACTTAACTCACACTTTTAATTCCCTACTTACGTATGTAGCAGATACACACCTTTTACATACGTGGTGTGCTGTTGTTCCAGTCTTGCTTCAACTAAAAATAGTTTGGAGAATATTTTTTCAATGTAATGTTCAGATAGCCTACTGTGTGGTTGTTTGGGTTGCCACTTGGCAGCTGTTCTATAATACAATCAAAGTAAATATATCTTTGCATTCACGATACCTAGTGTTGGCATTTATTTTTGCTAAAAACCTACCGAAGTTGATTGGCAATTGACTCCCCTTGTAGAGCATGCGCCACATGTACTAAGGCTGGGTCCTTAGCAGGGGCCAGGGTTCGATTCCGACCCGCAGCCATTTGCTGCTTCTCATCCCCCCTCTCTCTCTCTCTCTCTCCCCCTATCCTGGTTATCTTCTGCTGTACTATCTGAACAAGGCAAAAAAAGCCCCAAAAAATTAATTAAAAAAAAGATAGTTTAGCATGGAGGATAACAAAACCTGTGGAATAAAAAGTTGACAGATTTGAAGGGGAAACTGCAGTCGACACTACACATTAGTTAGGAAAAGAAATCCAACAAACAAGTCTTCACTTTCCTTGGGCTTTTAGTGCTATCATGCTCTGAGCTAATACGTGTGCTAGCATGCTCCACACATCGTAGTGATTCAGTAATGAGCCCCATTAATTATGTAAAGGCAGTGATGCAGATGGACCTAATTAATTGTCTCCCGTCACCCCGTTGATTACTGTACCTGGAAGGGAGGTGTTAATTTCTGTGATACTTAAGCAGGTACGCAAACTGTTTTATCAGAGCCACTGCTATGACAATGACAGAGTAGAACGTCAGCTTCCCCGCTGCAAAAAGCTATTTTTTCATGTTAATTCACCAAAAGGAAAGTTTCCCAGTGGTGGTGGTGGTGACATTGTGATAATTGAAGGAGAGAGGGAGAGATTAAAAGAAGTCGGGAAGGAGAGAGAGATAGAGGGGGGCTTGCGTGGTGGCCCTGGAGATGTTTTCGCAACCTGATTGCATCAACATTTGCGTACCTCCGTGCCGTTTGTCTCCGTATGTCTAGGTAATGGGTTACCAGCGGGCGAGTTTGGGAACACCCAAGGTGCTTTGCAACAGCAGCATGGTTGGTGGGGAGTAAACCTGTTGAGAGTCAAACAGCCCAGATTGGAGTGGTAATGATAACCTGAGTCTGGGAGGCTGGCTGTTAATCATCTAAGATGTGTTCTCCATTTTAATCTACAGCAGTGACATGATGGTACTGCCTGACCACAGAGATACCAGGGTCATCCTTTTTCCTACCAATTACCTTGTGACAAAATAGAACATTTGTAGCTTTAATCTAATTGCAAAAGTTAATTCAGAAATATTGCCATGCCTTTCAAGACAAAATAACATGATGTAAGTACATTTTACAGGACATGAAAAACTTGCAAAATACAGAAAAGACCACCCTATTTACTTTAAATGCATATGTATTGCTGTAAATGAAGAGTTTATCATTAAATCAGCACGGCCTCTAAACTCTCTGCAATGAAGCAATTCAGTTGAAATTCTATTTACAAGACAACATTGCAACGTCACCTGGTTCTTTATTCATCAGTCTTGCTGTGCAATTAGTACAGTAAAGTGAGTATGAGGCCACCCGAGATGCAAATCTGAACTCAAGTAAAGAAAGAAGAAGCTTTGGAGAGGAAGGCAGACAGAGGGAGCAGTAGGCCGTGACAGGATACACAGGAACCGCTGTCACACAACAATAGAACCCTCAGTTCCAAAACAGGAACCCATAACAGCAACACAGGAACACCAGGAGAGGAGAGGAGCACCTGAGTGCTTCAGTAGCACAGGAGGGGTCGTCTAGAGTCAGAGGGCAACTATTGGCCGGTGTGTGTGTGTGTGTGTGTGTGTGTGTGTGTGGGATCAGCAGAATGTTTCCAACGCCCCTTCCCCAATAACCTCTACCAAAGAGCAGTGTGGTCAGTGTGTGTGTGCATGTGTGTGCAGTCATGTGCTTAGCCGCATCTGTACGGTGTGCATTTATGCAGTACTTCTGTGCATGTGTGTATGCTGTCATGCACATTTGTAAGTGTGAGCGCGTGCACGCAAACCTTTCTGCAAGCCCGCATGCATATGTCACATTAGAGTGGCTTCTTCAATTACAGCGGATGGGTGTTTTTTTTTTTTTTTTAGTGGACAGTGCTGAGGGCCCCAATGGCCCCGGGGCGATAGCAAAGCAAGCAGGCAAGGACAGGAGCGACATAGCAGCAAGCGCAGCATCCACAGTCAGAGCATTAGGGAGCTCAAATGCCTTGCCTCAGTATGAGATATGACTGCAAAGACTACATGCCTGTGTTCCTGAAAAGGTCACAGACTTTGCTGGGCAGTAATGTGTGAAAGCAGTACACAGTGGTGAAAAAAGACGGGATACAAAAAAAGATAAACATCAAACACATGTAACCTCTCGCATCCTTCCCAATTCACACACACATATATATATATATATATATATATATATATATATATATATATATATATATATATATATATAGTATAGTATATTAGGGCTGTCAATCGATTAAAAAAATGTATCTAATTAATTACATACTCTGTGATTAATTAATCTAAATTAATCGCATACATAATTTTTGCCCGAAAAAAAAAAAGAAGGGTACTAAACAACAGTCGGCAACATTAAAGAAGGCTTGTTTATTGCTAAGGCCATATGGTCAAAATTAAATGATTTAATAATAATGTAATAACTATAACAATAACTTATTTCACTAGTAAATTGCTGTTGAATGAGAAAAACAACTACCAGATGGGAAACACAACTTTGAATGCACCACGACACTGTAGGTTACCAGTTTCATTGAACGCACCGTCTGTGTTTTTCCAACAACGGCAGCTGCACATTGCATCCCAGTGTTGAATCCTCTACAGTAAAATACAGTCACACTTTACACCGTTTAGCGTTAGCTGTCAGCATTGTAACCATGTTTCATCCAGCTACTAAGCTGGTGGTAGGCTAACATTAGCTGCTGCATTGTTTCTGTTTCCTGTAATGTCTGTTTCAGAGCATCCGAGAGAAGCACAGACATATCAGTGGCACCGAAATGAGGCGCCGAAATCCACGTTGCTATTCGGTCTGGTAGATGCAGGTCATGAAGGCACCTGTGCCATATTAGCACCGGATTTCGGTACCCAACCCTATTCAGGAAGAAGATTTTTAAGTTAATTTTTAAGTAAATGTTCCAATGAATGATCCAGGCAGCGCATTCTCGTCTCCCCCCTTCATTTTACGGTCGAATGGTGGCTAGAACAGTTCTGGGTCAAAGTTCAATATGGAATGGATTAATCTGCGTTATTTTTTTTTACGCGTTATTCTTAATTAATTGAAATTAACGCGTTATTTTGACAGCCCTAATATATATATATAAGGACGCAAATTACTTAAAGATTAACTTTACACACAAGAGTTCTAAGGGCACATTTACCATAAACCCACCTCAACCTTAAATAAGCTATGGGCAGTGAGCTGTTCTCCATTAGTCTGTCCCTTTTTTCAGTCAGCATTGGTCTCTGTGATACATGTACACGTGCCCCTTCTTTTACCTCTGTTTAGCACCTACTGTGTGGAGCAAGGGGCCATACACAATAGCCATACCTATGCTATGTGAGGACATGGGAACAGTAGGAGCTTTTACCAATGTCTCACATGTTTAACAAACACAGCTTGGATGGCTAAGTGGACAGAGTCAATCACAATTGCTGTCTGTTCATTTTCTTCAAGGTTGGGCTCTTTTTACTCTGGCCAATAGGTTATTCTAGTTCTGTGAGCACAGACGGAGCTCACACATTTCACAAGGTGACACACTCACTTTTCTCACAAACACACCACTATAACATCTCACAGCATTTCTAAACAGGCCCTCAGATCCAGCAGCACATCAAGAGAGAAAGGATAAAGTGTTCCAGTACTCATCGGTGTGAACAGTTTAATTACAGGGAGTGTCAGCCCCATTGCTTAATGTGTCCCTCACAATTAATCCAGGGAGAGGATGTCATTATCTACCAAAGCCTGGGCCTGGGCAGGCTTTTCTGTCTGAGGGAAAAGAGGGAGGGAATGAGGGAATGAGGGAGTGAAAAAGGAAAAAGCGAGTCAAAACAAGGAAGTGTCTTTGGTTAGCAGCCTGCAGTATGGTCGACCTCCGTGTCACACAAAAGGATCAAGATTCTTGGAGGCTATTTCCAAACATTGTGTTCTTCGAAATGTTTCGGACACTTTCCTCTTGTGACTCCGTCAGTGTGGAAGAGACTTTTCCTTCCATTTCTTCATAATATGAAGCTTTGCCCGTCAGCTGTCAAAACACATCCAGCTGGAGGAGGTTAAATTGACGGCAGGTTTTCACCACTTTGAGATGCTTCTCCTTATCCTCTCCCTCCCCTCCTTCCTCCTCCATCCTAAACAGTCCGGGCCTGTTCCCTTGCCATCCCATAATGCGAAACAGAAGGCAACAAATTGGACTGCTGAAGAGTGAGAAAAGATTTTAGCAGGAGTTCTGCACACACAGAAAAAAAATGAAGAGGACTTATGTCAGTTCCAGAGGTTTTGCGAACAAACCCTCTGTGTGTAGATATAGAAATATGTAACCTAAAGGTTTTATTGATTAATGTTACATGTGTTGTCATTTTTGTGGAATTTACTTATGTCAGCTGAAGAAATGTTACAAGGCATCTACCACATATGCAGACATACTTTGAGTACACACAGGGGCAATATGTAATGCTCACTCACACATGCAAAGATGCATATGCAGCCTCGGACTCCACAGCGGTTTTACAGCTTGAACTTGACAGATCTGATTCCTTGTGACTGTCCGTCGTTAGTCACTTCTTTCCCCCTTTCTCCCTTCCTCTCCTTTAAAGAGTCTGACCTTGGCCGCTTCCTGCGGCCCGGAGGGGATGAGGAAGGTCTGGTGATTGTGACAGGTGTCGCGTCTTAACAGCCCCACATGACATCCTGAGGAGAGATAGACATTTGGAGGTTTTTTTTTCCATAAGGCTTTCACTTATAACCTTAAAGAGACACTGTGTGTGTGTGTGTGTGTGTGTGTGTGTGTGTGTGTGTGTGTGTGTGTGTGTGTGTGTGCGTGTGTGCGTGTGTGCGTGTGCGTGTGTGTGTGTGCGTGTGTGCGTGTGTGTGTGTGTGTCTTACCACTGATTCCCCAGCGCTCATTTTGGGTTATTGGCTTGGATACTTATCACCTCCAGCCTCCTAGGCCTGATTAGGTTGAAGCTACTCCAAAGTCACATTTTGGATATCAAAGGCAATACTCAACTTTGACATCTGTCTGCAGCATCTTAATACGAAGCCTGGGCTCCTGAAAATTTTGAGAATTGAGCAAACGTCTTAAAATACGTGTGCCATACACCTAAAGCGGAAAAATATGTTTTCAAGGATTACCAGAAGGGGCCATGTCTACAAACACTGAATTAGTTTGGTGTAAGGTATAAAAAAAAAACTAAATAGTAGGACTTGTATGGTTTGTGTGATTGGTCTCTGGCTGCAGGATACTATTGAATTTTTTGCAAATACGTTTCATTAGCAGTATCTGCTATAAGGTGTGTGGAAGCACATGCTATCTTGCTAATATTTTAACTTACACAAATGTGTCACTTTGCAATGCCTGCATCTGGCTTATGTGTGCAGTGGCGGCTGGTGCATTTTTTCAAGTTTGTTTATTTGTATTTGCTAAGCTGAATACACATTTGTTAAAATGAAACGTGCTTAGTTAAGATAAGTTAAGCTAATTCGATTAGTGCAAAATATTTATAATAATTATCCTTTATTCTACAATTTGTTATGGTGAAAGACCAAAGTAAGTGAAAAGTGAAAAAGAAATCCGACAATAAACCCTGAGACAATAGAAAAACACAGTAAGACCTTACAGAAAATAACTACATTTAATATGCAAATAAATACATAGTATTACATTTGAAATACCCAGTGTCATCAAATAGCTAAGTGAACTGGCTCAAAGCCATAACACTTTGCCACCTTGTTGCTTAAAATGTACTTTTAGTACATACATTTCGCCCTTCTAAGTCACAGTGTGTGTGTTGCAATCCGAACTTCTCTTTTCTTTGTTTGGGACCGAGTGCAGCTAATCACAGCCGCTCTGCACTGCGTTCATATGGTGGTTTACGTAACGTAATGGCCACCTTACGATTTCCCCACACCCGCCAGGTTGACGCTGTTTTGTCAGCACTGTTGCCATTGTTAGCATTGTTACCGTTAGCAGTGCCATTTTGGCTCAGCTACCTCCATGTTTGCTTGTGACGTCAGAGGTGAGCGCCGTGTGCAGACAATCCTGGCCCCTAATTGCTGTTGGAGGGCTGCAGGTTCCATGTGCCCCAACAAGCTCCGATCTCTTGTATTGAAGAGGGGTGAACGGCGCATTATAACAAGAGACAATGGGCTAGGATTCTTGTGCCCCAGGCTGGATATACGTGACCTATCAATAACTTTAGACAACATAGACAGACATACATTTTATTGCAGATTATACATTTTACTCACTAACTAAATAATATTTACCTTGCTCATTTAAAAAGAATATATACTTTAAAGTAATTTTTAAAGTCAATTCAATGAAGGGCAAGGCTGTGGGGAGTGGTGGGGCGGCACCCTAGCACCCTCTATTGGCCAGTTTCCACTGGGCAGTGTTGCAGGTTTGAATTTACATATTTGCAGGTGGAGTCATTAATTTTATGTTAAATGGTTTAATCACCCTTGTATATTATCACTGAGCACACATATTTTCCTTTGTTAAATAAAGGTAAACTTTAATGAGCACCAGAACAAACCTGGAAAAGTGATCTCCTTAGGGCCCGGGGTGAGTCAGACATGGTGTGGAAGGAAAAGATGGGCTACTATCTGATTTGTTTACTGTAGGCTGGGAGTAGGCTTTAGTTTCTGCAAAGGAGATTAGTAACAGTGAATTATGCATATCTTATTTTCTAGATTATCTCAGGCACTCAGAGGTACTATCTCACTGGATAATCTCTTTTAAAATTCAGTTTATTCTGACTGTAAATATAGTCATTGTTGCTTGTTTATCTTTTCTCGAAGTCCAATTCGGTCTGTGCTGCTTTTGGATGGATGGTGTCATTGCACTTTAACCATGATTACTCAAGTTGAAATATTTATAGCCAGTGATTTTTGCTTTATAGGCTCAGTAATGAGAGGAGGGTGGATGAAAGCTACTGTAGCATACTAGCCTTTTTGACACTCTGTGTGTGTACGCGTGTGTGCATATTCGTGTGTCCCTGCATGCAAATATGAATGGGTGGCCTGTCTTGTCCAGTGGTGCGTTTAACCAGACACAGACCTTTGCTTCAGCCAAATCAGGCCCAATGCAGACAGTGTGCATCCATGCCATTTTCAAGCTGCTCCAATTATATCTGCCGACCGTCCACATATTGGCCAAATTTACAATAATAGCATATCTATTTCCATTCTAATGGTTGACGTTGCTTGGCTTATCCATGCATGTATGTCGGTGGTCTTTTATGCTGTGTGGTTCAGTCTGTTCCAAGCCATGTGCAATGTGCTGTAGCCTGTCTTGACCTTGTGTGTGTTGCATGAAGCCAGTGGATGCTTATGTATCTGTGGGTATATGTGCATGCATTAATATCTCTATTAAGGAGCATGTGCATTTGTGCAATGTGACCCTTGACTTACAAAGCTTGTGCATCTGTACTATACATGCCTGTTATTTTTAAATTGGTGTGTGTGTGTGTGTGTGTGTGTGTGTGTGTGTGTGTGTGTGTGTGTGTGTGTGTGTGTGTGTGTATGCACTTTTGTTTGTGTGCCTACATACAGTCTGTGTCTGTGGTATGAACCCAGCGCTCAGGAAACAGGCCTTGAGCCTGGGCCAGCTCTGACAGACAGGGTGGTGGTGGTGGTGGTGGTGGGGGTGAGGTTTGGAGTGAAGTGGAGGGATTGACCCTCTATAGCTTAGAGAGCCTCTGCACAGTACACACTCCTCTCCCCCTCCTCTCCATCTCCCTACAACCCTCCCATCCCTCCCTCCCTCCCCCCACTCCCTGCCGCCTAGCCCCAAGCGCCCGCAGGCACTGGAGATGCACGCATGCGTTGCCTCGCACTGTGTGAGGCTTTGTCTGTTTGTGAGCATGGATGTATGTGTGTGTATTAGCATGTAGATGAGTGTGTGTGTGTGTGTGTGTGTGTGTGTGCGTGCGTGCGTGCGTGCGTGCGTGCGTGCGTGCGTGCGTGCGTGCGTGCGTGTGGATGAGAATCTGTGGACAAAAGAAGCAACCATGTCTACCTCTTTTCTCACTTGGCAATAATCATTGATGCTCTACCTTTGCTAGTGTGCTCGCTGCATTTTCATGTTACGACCGTTATGACTGCCTTTTGTCTTGAAATGTACGGAAAAATCTGTGTCAAATGGTAACGCCTAACAATGTTACAGTGATAATATAAATACAAGCGATGGAAAATCGTAGGCTATTGAAATCAATGGTCCTGTTTAAGATACAGTAGCTTCCATACAGTGGTTAGTTGTAAGTTGTTATTAGCAAATAAGCCATTTCTAATCTTATCATTAGCATATTTGGTTAAACAATCCAGCATTCCTAAGCAGTTTCCATTTACATACATACATACATTTATATTTATATTATATATTTACTTGATACAAAAGAATGATCCTTTCCCTTTCTTTAGCCATTCATTAATTAAATACATCATGGACACTGTTAGGCCACATCCATTGCCATGTCTCGAGTTGACTACCTGCTGTACAGGTTTGTGTGAGCAAGCCCCGCCTTTCTTAATATGTTGCTGTGGGATATTCCACAAACAACAACCGGAACGGCTCAAATACGTACCTCAAATAGTCCAAATTTCACTTTTGTGACTCAGATTTGGTTAATCTATGGCAACAACATAAACATGTAAAAAGATTGGTTAATAACCAGGTGACTTGGCAGCTTATAAAACATTTCAAAGGACCTGTGTGCTCAAAAATACTCTTTTTACATATGAAGCTCTACTTAAGATCCAGTTATTATATCATGTTGGTACCAGCCCATAAAGCCAAGTCCATACACAGTTTTTCCTCAATTTATTTCCAAAGATAGCACAAACTCAAGCACCATCCACATCCCCATGCCCAAACTCAGCCTTACTTCACCCCATTGTTCTAAATCTAGCCTCCTTCAGGTATCAGTACTCTCCCCATCCTCAGCCCTCTCCCCAACTGTAAATCTGTTCTCAGCCACAGCACAAGCTCCACATCCAGCTCTGTTCCCCATACTAAGTGCCAGAACCAGCCCCATTCCAAGTACCAGGTCCAGAACCAGAACCATCCTAAGTTTTCTCCCAAATCTAAACCTTTATCCCCCACTCAACAGAGCTCCAATCTCTTCCCTATAGTCTTAGTCCCAACCATAGTCCTAGCCACAGCCAGGGCTTCCATGTGCGACTGACACATAAATAACCAAGCCTGTCCGCCCGCCACCCAGGCAAATTCAAATGCACCTGTCAAAGTGATAAAGCACCCGCCCGCAGGGAAGCATTGTTTACATTTTCACTCCACTCTTCGCAAAAGTGAGATTCTAATTATTTTCCCACTGTAAATTAAAGCCAAGTGGGACAGAACTACAAACCAAACTGATCATGGCAGTGGCAGGAGAAAACTCCAGCCCTCCCATGTATGAATTGAGTGAAAGGTAGGAAACTAAAGAAAGTGTGTGGATGCTAGACGAGGGAAGGTCAGCAGCTTTTGTCTTTAAGAGGGGAGATAGCGAGAGAGACAGAGAGGGGAGAAAAGGGAGGTATGGCATTCACACAGGCTGCGCACCAAGTCTGCTTCTGTTGTGCTCATTATAGACAGGGTCTGGAGAACTTCAACCAACTTGAATACATTATGCCCTCATATTTCATACACAATAATGTGCCAAAAATGTGCTGCATTATTTTTCATACCAGTGGACACGGAGAAGGAAAGAAAGACAGAGAGAGAGAGAGAGAGAGAGAGAGAGAGAGAGAGTGGAAATATTTAATTAGTCCATGGGAACATGCAAATGGAAGGTAAAATTAGACAGAGGAAGGGAGACCTGGGGAAGAGAGAGTGCACAAATGGTAATGATGGCTATCTAGTTTGGATCAATCATTAAAGAATCAGGGGGACTGACAGGCCTGTTCGTGCCCACGCCTTAGGCTCCTGTCCTGGACAGTCGCCAGCTCGGCTCAGTCTGCCTGGCCATGGAGACTCACACACACACACACACACACACACACACACACACACACACACACACACACACACACACAGACACACACATGTACTCAGATATCATACACAAATGCATTCAAGCACACATGTACTGTATACTCACACTCTTAATAAAAGCTTAATATGTAATGCCTATGGATGACTCACTCTGGGGCCTTGTTAGTTTGTGTTTATTAATCAGCAATGCATCCCCCCTTCTGGTAGTGTTTTCAAAATGGTGGATAAAGGCACACATGAGTTGACTATGGGTGGCTTTGAATTTGCTCTCTAGGCATGTGATTGGTTCCCATTTTGACACTGTGTTTTGATTATCAGTTGAAAATAGCAAAGTTTTCTGCGTGGGGTCATGGGCTCAAGTTTGGGAACTGTTTTGGTTGTCAGCAAGGACATGCCAGACAGCGGAAATGTCCTTTTTTTCAATAATGGTCTACTCTAGACAGTGTGTTTATGTCCGACATGTCACAAAATTGAGGAAAATGTCAGACATTGATATTTGTGACAGTCAAGGACAAGTATATAAAATACACTATACCTACCCCAGACATAGATATTACTAGACCAGTCTGTCACCCAGTGGAAAATTACTATTTAATTCCCAGAAACTGTCTGCCCTCTTTTTAGCTGTTAGTTGCAAGTTTAAATCCTAATTTAGGTATGAATATGGGTCAGTTTTTTTATATATAACACAAAAGAAAATCCTTTTTTAGAATGCAGTGCATTTATCCTTTTTATCTCTTAGGCAGTGATGCCTATTTCTTGGCCTCAAACTAACATAACCGCAAAGGAGTTCCAAATCCATCTCTTGACAGACTTTATATTTGATTAAACATGATTGACAGGTCAGTCGAATTTTATAACAAGTCACATTGCATTTTTAAAAAGAAAAGCTTTCCACAGGCGCCTGTATTTAAGTACTGACTGCTTTTATCCTGCATTCATATGAGGTATGGTATGATTTGATTGGTGTGAAATCGTATCTTCTCCCAGAAAGACAGACTATATTTGTGAACCATGGAGCCATGTCTGCAGCTGTGCCATCCCCACTTCCTGTGCCCCGGTCCCTCCCTCCCCATTCTCTATGTGGATTTACTATAATGTCTACAAATCCTGAGATGTATGTCCCTGCTGGAAAACATGGTTTGCCGTTTATAGTCCTCTGCTAAAAGAAACAAGGCCCGTCTCTCCTGATGCAAGTCAAGGGACTGATGCAGACTCTATCAGATTTCTAAATACAGACCCCAACAATAAATCTCGGCTTGATTGGGTTTGAATTGGGTTAGCTCACTTGAATGCTATCTGCTTAACCCACAGCTGGCCTGTCTGCTCCATGCAGGCATTGAACCTAAATCAGTCACTTAGTGCTATCAAATGGAACAATGGTGGAGTGGAGAGAGCACTCAAGCTAGGGCTAGAAGCCAGGCTACCACCATAACGCAGCACAACAGACCATAACAGAGTAGTGTAGAGCAGACAGGCCCTCTAATGCTCTTTCCTTTTTTTGTCTCAGCAATGATGCATCCTGAGAGCCATGGTGCATTGCATGAAATGGCATCACCCAAACCAAACACACAAACACCTTTTCAAGCTTTTGTCTTGTCTTGTCAACTGGATTTCACGTGCTAATTAGCGTAGCACGGTGGCATGGCTAACATCAAAAACATCTATTTTCATGCAAGCCAAAATACATACACATGCACACCACACAGGGGGATTTAAGCAGGTGTATTTAACCAAAGTGACTGAGAGCACAGAGGCTGAATCCATGGTGTTTCTATCACCACTGTACAGCTTGGTTCATGAAATCCTGGTCTGGGGCCTTAACCGGGTCATAGGCGCACTTCCTGTGACCAGCACAGCGGGAAACAATGTTTTCTTACTCAGTTCTGTCCACATTCATGACTTTAAATGTTCGTCATTTCTTACTGTATCACAGAGAAGCTGAAAACCACCATAGAGGAAGAGATCTAGGATTTCCTGCACACTCCAACTTGTGTTTCCTCAAAATGAAAAACATGAAAAAGCAGCAAAACAACATACACACACTATCCAAACAGACTGATTGCTGCCTAGCAGAGGTGCTGATTACTTAAGGAATTTAGGTAATCAGTTTCCCCCAGTGTGGGCCGAGGCCAAGCTAGAGGCAAGGCACAGTTGAGGCGATTTCACTAATGAGCGTCTTAATTAGCATTGAAGAGATGCATCCCCGCGTCCCCACCTCCCCCTGACATACACACACACACACACACACACACACACACACACACACACACACACCTTCTTTAAATGTCTTCTTTCTCTCTGCACTCATGACATTTTGACAATGAGGTCCTTTCTACTTATGAGGCTGTCCGGTTTGCAGTTCATGCAATGTCTCTAATTACAAGTGTGGTAATGGCTTCCACTGTTTTCTCGGGGAAGTGCCTAGAGTTGTGTTTGGCTAACCGTTTATAAGTGTAGGGGTGACAGCGATACACCACCAAATTAAACCTCTCCTTCAGCTTGACCCTGCCACTCATGGCCCGCTGAAGTTTGCCTTTTTCCTTTTTCTGTATTTTTAGACAAATCATAATTACCCAGCCAATTAGGGGGTCACCTTGAGTTTTAGAAGCTACTCGGAAAACTTCCTCCTCTTTATTACTCCAACTCCACACTGTGTGTGTGTGTGTGGCTTATGTGTGTGTGTGTGTGTGTGTGTGTGTGTGTGTGTGTGTGTGTGTGTGTGTATGCATGAAGTTTTCACTGGTCTGTGGTGAGAGAGTTAACGTTTGCATTATGGCCTAGATGGCTCCCTACAGTACATGCATGTACACATCCACACACTTAAAAAGTCTCTCAGATACTCACATAGGCATGAAACCATGCACTCACTCCATTGAAACCACTGTGCACGGTTTCACAAGTTGTCACAGGTGCTTCCACGTGTGTGTACTTTCATCACTGAGGGTTAAAATGAGGGTTAAAATTGAAGTTTAAATAGAGATTATAGATAGATAGCATTATGATTTTGTAGGTATGTGAGGCCTTGGGAATAATTATGGCATCCTTGAACAGGAGAATGGGGCCTATACTTTCCTGAATTTTGAATTCATGTTGGACAAAACAGTTGTCATATTTTCATTTTATTTAGTACGTTGCGTAGGGATATACTAAGTTGCCTTTTAGTTAATATGATGTATAGGATCTACCGTAACGCATGTGATCAGCATGCATTCAGGCCTTCACCAGCAGACACTATCAGAGAGGGAGAGCTTCCATGATCTTCACACATGGATGACTTCGAGTTACATGACCTATATAACATGTTACATGCTCCGCTTGCTCCCCGTGTCTCACCCTAATACAGAAGGGCAGCACATTACAGGTGTGTAAGCCCCCAATACATATACACACACACACACACACACACACACACACACACACACACACAAAGAGTCACAAACAAGCGTGCCACCAGGATTACACATATGTATGCATGATCACAAAAACAACCTGTCTCTTTACCTGCCACAGATCAGGCCCCATAGGACTCATGCACTACTAGGTTTTAGCGTGCTGATGTACTGTACGACAGTGGTGCTTATCTGGTGGCTGCAGTGGTATGTAATTAAAATGAGCATCTCAGCAGTTTACAAGGTAAGGTGCAAGCTGATTTTAATAAAATAATAAAAAATGGGTTTTTGATATTGGGTTGTCTCAATGAAATGAAGTTATATCTATTTTTGTGTAGGATGTTTCCCACATGTGCCTACCTTATATTGTCACGCACACATACACTGTAGCCAAGGCTGAAGAGTATTTTTACATTTAACCTATAGTGCACAACTTTTTTATAATAATGAACATCCGTTACATTCAAGCCATTGCCAAATGAGTTGCTACCAAGCTAACTGAGTCTATCATCTCCACAAAACTCTCTCTGTATTTCTCAGTATGGCTATGTGTACAAAATGGTGCCGTCCGGCGACTTCCGCATGTGGACAGTAGTCTATATCCACGACGTTCCACTTACGGGATTGTTCAGGTGCCGACGGAAATTCCACCGGATGTCTTTCATTTCAGCCGTATGTCCATTACCTTCCTATTTCTTTGTGTTGGCATTTTAAACTCCGGTTGATTTATGAGGACTATGGTTAACTGCTCCTCAGATCTCTGCAGGGTAAAGCCAAACAGCTAGCTAGACTATTTGTCCAATCAGAGTTTTCTGTTACACCTAACTAAAACAACCTTTGAGTGTACACATCTTCCACCTAAACAAGTTTCTTCCCGAGGCTATTTTGCACCGTTGCTGCGTGCGGTGCTTAGCACCGCCCAAGACGATTGTGATCAGTTTAAAGAAAGAGCACGTTTTTCTCACATCCCGGAATGCTGTGTGGACTAGCCAGACCTTCCTCTGCAGTGCTGTGGAGGAAGGTCTGGCAGTGCGAGACTATGTGGACAGTGTTGTAGAATTCCTCATGGGGATGACAGAAACTATGCACTATAGCTTTAAATGTGTCCCAGGTTTGATGAAAACCTCTTTGTCTTTAAGAGCAAGGACCTTTTTGAAAACGCTCCTCCATGTCTTCTTTTTAGGTTTGATTTTCCAATGATGCTATTTAGCAGCCCACCTTGAAACCTTGGTTATCAGAGCTTTTCACAAGCTTTTGAACACACCAACAAGGAAGACTTTACAGTCCCTGCTCACAATATACCATCATCTCTCCCTTTATGTTTCTGCTTGACTAGGTTGCAGTTTACGACTATATCTGGACGATGGAAGAGTCCTTGGCAGACCCTGCAGCCCCTAGTGACCCCCCAAGGGAGGGGGCACCCTTACCAGTGGGTGAGACCAGCACCCATGTGGCAGTCCACACCCTGTACCTGAGTGGGCAGAAACAAAGATACAGGCACTTCCTCCGACAACCTGATGGGGCTATCATTGAGGTGGGATATCAATGTGTCCACAGAAAACATTTTCACAATATACTTGAATTTGCAAATTTAGTTTTTCCTATGTTACTGCAGGACATGTGTGAAACCTGGTGAAACACACATTTCGTTTGACAATATTCAGTGTCACTTCTACCTTATATTGCCAGTGGGATTGAATGCAATGGTTTTCTGGAGTTTGAAAAGGGTACTTGTAGAAATACACTGTAATGAATCATCTGACCATAAACACACAGAGAGCACATACCTACGCTGAGACAGCTCAATCCTCTAAATCTGCTGTTTTAATAAAAACAAAATACTTTAATTTCCATCTGAATAGACAGTTATCTTAATCTTCAAATAATATGGCTTTCTACTGTCCTTCTCTTTCTAATGTTTGCATCCTAAGATTAAGAAAAAAATGAAGAGAGGAGGACAAAGGGAGGGGGAGAAAAAGGGGGGATAGATGAATTGGAGGTTCACATAACACTCTTCTTTCTCTTAGAAGAGAGTGAAAAGGGGAGAGGACAGAAATGGATACATAAACTAGTTCCTTATTCTGCTTTCAGAACAATAAAAAGACAACAGTACAGCTCTGTGGTCTGAAAGGGTGAATAACCGTGACAGATTTTTATTTTTACCTCAGGTAAAACCAGACATTGAAATTAGTTCTTCTTTTCAAATAGGAAATTACAGGGTTTGCCTTGAGAAACAAATCAAGACTTAGTTCATAATGTGAATGTAACTCTTACTTACTTCAACTAAGTCAACACAACTCACCATCTTCTCTGTCTCCTCTGTTTGTAACAACCATTTACAATCTCTATGGTATAATAAAAATGCCAGTGCCTCATCCTGTTTAACACTGTGCTATGACTTATAATGAAATGTAATTTTTGACAGCGAGGAAAAAAAGAAAGAAAAAAAGCACACAATGCTGCCTCACTGTGCCGTGCATTGTAATTATTGCAACTTATATTTAGTTCCTCGTCCTTCAAGCCCCTGCAAGACAGGCAGGTCAGAAGCAGATTGTTGCCTAATTAAAAGTAGTGCTTTGTGACTCCTGCTCCGAAGTCACTCCTTCCTTTCTTCAATCATTCTGTCAGTCGCCCAAGAGCAACCTGGATCATCCCGACAAAATTAATATTTTGAAGTTTGAATGTCAGAGGAGTGAGGGGGGGGGGGGGGGTTATGTGCGCTAACAATTAGCTCTGAGGCTCTTTTGCGTTCTAATGGTTCTCCGTCATAATTTGAGTGATGGTGAGCTTATGTGAGTAAACACACAGCATGGTATATTTATTACTGGTGTCTGGGTGTGTATGCGCATGTAGCCTCTAGACCTGTGCATAGCAGATGAGACATCTGGGTGGATTGTTCATAGCCAAACTGCACACACTCATTGACACAGACAAACACACACAAATCTGTGGGGAAAAAAATAATGTTATAATGGTATACAAAAAAAACATAAACACACACATGCAGATGCCGACACAAACTTACTACACCCATAACCCCCCGACACACTAAACATTAGCACACTGAGAGCAAAAGAATAAATTCCTGCCATTGCTGCTGTGCTGACTCTCCATTCTTTAAACAGTGAAGGGAGTTTCATAGAGGCCACCTTAAGTGAAAGAAAAGGTGTTCTTGGAAAACACATACACATACTCTAGCTTTCTGTTGCTTTTCTCTTTCCTCACACACACACACACTGTGTCCCTTGGGTGTTGCTGTCTGTTCCTCACAACTTAACAGGCAGGGACCTCCAGTAGCAAGAGATGCCGATGGCATCCTCTTTCACCCGCTGGTAGTGAGGGGCGATAACACCGATGCTCAGCTTCGCCGAGAGAGCACTATGCCATTCCTCTTCGCCTCGCAGCGTGGACCCCCTCTTTACATATTCAAAACTAATCCTCCCCTGAATATATAGACTGGTTTTATGTATAGAGCAAGATCCAGGAATCATCAAAGGGCATCCCCAGCACTGGGAAGAACACTTGAGCTGATTTTATTAGTGCTTTATATAATTCTGGCAGCGATACACACACTGCGACAGGGTGCTGTGTACAAACTGGCCTTCAGATGTAAGGTGACAGCTCCTCAGAGAGAAATAACAGCCGTGCAGGCACTTCGACAAAAATTAAATAGATAAAAAAAAATATAGAATGAAATAGAAAAGGGCTCTACTATGAGATGCAGTGACCACAGTAATGCAGAGACGTCCCCCTCTGTTCTTAGATTTATGACATTTTAAAGCAATTTTATGGGGTTTCCTGTATAGGCTTATTACTTTATTCACTTATCCAAATAATAGCATGTTTTATGGTGATGTGGTTTCACTGCTGTGTTGCTAGACTAAGTATTATGTAGCATGACTCCTGTTTGAGCAATAAAAAAACAATGTAATTTGTTTTACTTTAAGCCAAATATGCTAAGGTATATTTGACATTTCCACACAGGCTTTATTGCAACATATCAACGTATTATTACTTTTGTTTTAACATTTAAATTTAAAACATAGACGCACAAGATATATTTTTCTATATCATTATTATTAGTAGTATCTACAATATATGTGTTGTTTTTTCATATTCTGTTTTGAAATCTTAATATTCAGTGTAAATGACACTTGAAATAGGAGACGACAGTGACAAAAAAATGTCATTTGACTGTGTCATAACGTGACTCCATCTCTGTCCCAGTTAGTTAAAAGACTAATCCTACTTAAGAAGTCTGTTTCCGTTTACTGAGGAAATATTGACGGATGGCTCATTTTCTTTAAAGAGCTCTCTGTTCTCAGGCAGTGTCCTGGACACCAATGCCCCGAAGGACTTGCTCCTCCCTTAGACTAACATGACCACAGCTCCAGGGACCAGCTTCTTTGCATAATACCCACAAATTTACATCCAAAATGTATCTAAACGAACACCTTAAAAAGCAAGTCCTGGAAGAAGTGCCCTGAGCTATAGACACTGTTAGACTCTGTTTGAACGGAAAAGAACAGTGAGGTGTGTCCTGTTTGAAACTGAACAAGAGTCATGCAAAACTAATATTTCTGCTGTTTATTCACCCATTATTGAACCAGCAATGTTGACTTAAAGTTTCTTCAGTTTTTGCTGCATCGTTAGCAAGAAGTAAGAATGTAGTGGAAGGAGTCAATTCTGAGTTGTTGATGTGTAGTAAAAAATAAAACGATAATGAAGTCTTTATTGACTTGTATATTGAATTCTGTTTAAAGAAAGTTAATATTAATGATCCATCATATGCTCTCATTTAGCGTGTTGCCTAAGGCAGGTGTTTGTAATATTGACCATGTTGAAGATATCTTCTCGCTGAATCACAACAATACAAAAAAGTTAAAGCTACGTTCCCATCAGTGTGCTCCAATAAAAGACATTAAAGGTAAAGTGAGGTGTAGCTTTTCAAACACTCATTACCTATAAACAGATGTTCCCCAGCTGCCAACCCGAAAATGCACTGCTGACAACAACTGTTAGGGCCGAAATTATGCAGGGAAATGCATCTATATAACCTAGGACCTTCAGAGAAGGCCTCATAACCACTCTGTCTGAGGAAACAAGATGGCTGATGAAGAAATTAATGCAGGCAAAGTCATTATCTTCCCTCCTAAAACCACAGTGGGTTTATGTCCCTCTGTGTCGTTTTTTCTCCGGGGCTAGCATTTAAGTGTCGTTGGACTTATAAAAAGATAGGACAAGCCAACTGTGCCCCTTTTGTCTCCTTTCCTCCATATGGAAGACAGCAGCATATGCAAGAACTGGCTCAGCTTCTGTAAAACTTCCATTAAAGATGCACAACTAAGGCTCTGCCAGCTTGAATATTACCTCTCTCCGCAAATTATTTATGGCTCGGAAAAAACGCTGATGATGAGCATCTCCAGCGACTTGCATAAATAAAAACACTTTTCTCTGCAATTTCAGCTCTGCTTTCTTTTTCTCCTTTGGGGTGTTGTGCTTAAGCATTTGTAGAAACAAAAGCTATGCAGTTTATTCACATAGTAAGGTTTTAACTGTATCACATGTAATCATCTTAACCTCAGCAGGAAGGAGTGTGCTGTATTATGCATGGTTTGTATAATTAGGAGAGGATATCCCCTTATAGTTTGTGGATTTTTCTAATAACAGTGACAAAGCTGATAAATACGATGATAATAATGACAGTTGATGAAGATCAGAGAATATGAGAAATTGAAGGCAGAGCGCAGAGGATTGCTTCCATAAGGGACACCTCATCATCGTGATATGACATCAAATCTCTTATTAACGAGGAGCCTTTGTCTTGGCTTTGCATGACTCAGCCCACCGTCCGTCTACAACTCTTCGCTGGACCAATATTGACCTAATTTAGCATGCACAGAATATGAAGAAGTTAACCTTTGGAAAAAAAACACCTTGCAGCAACATTAATTGACAAACCGCATCAATTCTCCCTCCTACCCCTCTTTTGTAATTACTCTGCCGCACGTTTGATTGCCGCTGCGGAGCTGAGGACCCACGCTTCATTTGCTGTGAGGTCATCGGCAGCCCTCAGAAATATGAATATGATTTATACAGGAAGTGAGTGTGCTGTGTGTGTGTGTGCGCTGTCTTTTTCGGTGTGTGTGTGTGTGTGTGTGGCTACGAAAGACACAGAGAAGGAGAGAGAGAAGGGTGGGGGGTGTCCTTGGCTATGTACTGTATGTTGCATGAGGAGATTAATTCCTCCCTGGCAGCCATATCTGCTTAGCAGGAGGACTTCTCCAAAGTACACCGCATGTAATTATCTGGCAAGTTTATACTAGTTTTTAGATAAAGAAGCACATTTTTCAAGTTTGCTCAATTGCTGCTCTATCTGTGTAATTTGCAACTTTTGAAAAGTGCCAGCCTACTATTTTTGACATGTCTACTTGATGCTGTTATGAAATATAGAACTCAAGATGTGTGGAAAGAATGCAGAACCAATTTTGACTTACCCCATCATTGTATTACATTTCCCGGTCATTATTTATGTAACACAATTTTACTGAAGGTATTTTCTTCATACATGTATGGTAAAAATATATATGACAGATTTACAAGCTATCATTTTTTCATGGCTTATACCAGTGAGATTTAAGTTGCATTTCATATCACTGTACACAAGTAGGCCAACCCAGAGTTGTGAGAGCTGTTTCCCCTCTGGGACTGGAGGTAGTAAGTCATAAAAAGTCTCCATTTCTGCTTCTCCTCCAAGTTCACTCTAAGCACCAGGACAGAGGTAGAGACTATGCATGACAACACTACTCGCAGGCCTCGAGGAAAATAGCAGTTCTCCTGCCAATCTCAGTCACTGTCATCCAAGTTCAACCTGTACTTTCAGATGCTTGATGCATATGGCCCCTGGGGTCACCTGAAACAGTTGTTGTACTGCCCATTTATTGTTAAGTTTCCGTTCATGTTGCCTTGCTTGACTCTTACACACGTTGTGTTTTTCTGAAGGTGATTGGTGACATGGAAGGGGTGGATCATGCAAGCAGGATACTGCCCGGCCCGGGTCAGGGCTCTGCCCTGAGAGCAGACAAGGAAGGTGCCAGTGCTGCACAGCAGCTACGGAAACGGAAGAAACTATTTGGGCGTGAGTGTTACGTTTGAGGGTACACAACGTAAACATTCAGTAGTTCTTGTCACCTCATCTCACACACATGTGACTCTCTTACCTGCTGTTTGTTTAGCAGAATTTACACAGTTTCATCAGGTGTTTCGTTCCCTCAGGGTCCCATCGCGTTGAGCCAGTAGGAGGAAGCGGGTGTGGCTCCAGTTTTGCACTCCAAGACCTCAACCAATGATATCAAAGCAAAGGACATAGTTGGACCCTAAACTTATGTAAGTCATCTTAGTCTGTTTGACTTGAAGTCTCTGCAAATACTTGAATGATACCTTTGCATAGTTGTGGAATTCAAATATTATAAACTGACTTTTTCTCACTTGTAAGTAGCTCAACACTGATTAATAATGCTTTATTGCTACCATCAGCTGGAAAATGTGGTATAAAAGATCTCATTAACTACTTTCTTTCAGTATTACAAAACTACATACATGTAGTTTTGTAATACTGAAATGTATTATGTATGAAAAAAAACTAAAATATGTAATAAATTTACATTGATATGTATATAAAGAACTTTCTGGGTACTATATATGGATTTGGCAGCCCCTGTGGACAAAAGAGGTATTGTTTCCATGAGCGTCAACGCCTCCTGTTTTAAAGTGCTCAAATTATGCTTAATTTAGTTTAATTTTCAAAAAACACCATATTTTTGTTGTACTGCACATTGCTGCAGCTCCTCTTTTCACCCTGTGTGTTGAGCTCTCTGTTTTAGCTACAGAGTGAGACATCACACTTCTGTTCCATCTTTGTTGGGAGTCGCACATGCTCAGTAGCTAGGTAAGCACTGCTAGCTAGTCAGTTGCAGAGTATGAGGGCGTGCCATGCTAGCAGCTAGGCGAGCATTATAACGCGTGTTACAAAGTGACGCACGTTCGTCACGGAAGTAAAGACTGGACTACAATAGAGCTGTTTGGAGCAGTTTGTGAACAGTGTTTTCTCTGGAAGATGGTAAGTCCCTTTGTGGTGGACTTTGGGCTTTTTCACTCTGTAAACCTGTGGTATCCTAACTGTAATATCTTAACTATAATATTAAGTTACAATAATGCTTATCTGTAAGCTGTATCAGTTACTTACCTATGAGGAATAATAGTTAATTTCCTTATCCTGTTTCTGAAGTTAGCTGCTAATAAGGGATGTGCCAGAAGGAGGCGCTACTACATTGAGTACTCGCAAACATATTTGGATGTTGTGGACATTCAGTTCTTCATTAGAAGATATAACACAACCTATAACGTGCACAAAACAGATATATAACACAATAAAGGAAAGGGGAAAAGCCAAAAAGCATAATATGAGCACTTTAAAGCTTTAGTGCGTAACTTTTGGATATTAATGAACATATGTTACATTCAAGCCATTGCCAAATGAGTTGCTACAAAGCTAACACAACTCTCTCTGTATTTCTCAGTATGGCTACGTTCAGAACTTGGTGTCGTCCGGCGACTTTCCCGCGCAGAAACTCGAAAGAAGATAATTACCTCTTCTGAAGAGTCCATCATGTTTTTTTCCTCTGTGTCCTCCTCGGCTACTAGCAACTGCTTGGGGGAGGGGAGAGGAGGGGTGGGGGTGGTGCGCGATCACGGAAGGCTTGTATTATGCGGATGTACCGACAGTTTTGTTGTCATTACTTAGAATTCCTCATGGGGGAGACAGAAACTAAGCACTATAGCTTTAAAGATCTTGATCTGGCTCGCCTGTACTCTATCACTGTCTCTTTTATTTTAAGAATAAGCATTAAGAATAACTATATAGAAATAGCCAATAACTATATAGAAATAGCCAATCTTCTTACTGATGGCCTTGTTTGCTTATGTAGGTCATATCGAGGCATCAGTATTAAATTGAGACTGTTTCATAACCAATTAAAAACTCCTTGTAGATGCTATAATGAGAGAAAGAAAATGCTTAATATAGTCAGAAAACGTACGTGATTAAAGGGTGGCTCATCAGAATAACAGGAACCAAAACTAGTATTGTAAATGATGTTGTTCTTGCATCCCTCTGCAAGTTAACATGAAAAGCATATGTGAACTATTTGTAACCTAGTAAACAATGTTCAGCAACATTTCTAAGAATGCAGGTCGTTCGGTGTTCAGTGCTGCCTCAACACAGTGAAAAATTAAGATTATAAAAGTCACTAATCAGAACACGAGTGATAAAATATCAATATTGGCCTCACATTAAGCAGGATAATATTCAGGCCAGCTTGATTTGTATTGAATATGTGTCTGCTAGCCGGTGCTCAGTGTAATGAAGTGGCTCACAAATCAGGCCATAATGGCTGCCTACTTACACATATTGCTTAATTAAAGGTTGTGAGCTTATTAGCATGTGTCTCTGGCACAGGGCGCGGGGAGATGGGAATCGGGACTGATGTCGTTGAGGGCCAGGCTTTAAAGGTTTTATAGATAGCTAACCTATCATAGTAAAGCCATAGCCGCCCTAAAATCGGATCTTAATAACCTGTCATTTTCATTGATGATGATTCTCTTTTATGGGCAGCCATTACAGATCAAGTTCTGGGTCTTGTTGAATGGCAATAGCGGCCATTCGTGCTCGTCATTATCAGGAACACACCTAACTTTGGCCTTGAATACGTTGAAGTTGCTCCTCACCTCCATGGTTAAACCATCACAGTCATGGCCCGGGGGCACCGTGCATATGGACACACACACACACACACACACACACACACACACACACACACACACACACACACACGCACACACACCTCTGTTTCTGATCCTCAGAGCCTTCCCAGACTAAAACTGTAAAAGAAATTAGATGACATTTATAGATATCAGTCCATCTGCGATACAAATTTGAGGTAAGCACAACATGTTGGCATAATTCTACAAGGAATTCATCGATTGTTTATCTCCACTGTGTGCAAACGCTCAACAGATAATGACATTTTGTTTAATTTGGTGTATTTTCAGCATTGGCAGGATGTGTTAGACTCTCATGTTGCATCTTGTCCTTCTGTCTGCCTTCGACATTAACCAGAACCTATAGAGCTAATGCGCTCCAATTAGAGATCACTCCATTAACAGTGACAGTGCTACACCCCCCAATTCAATCAGCCTCCTAATGAACATTAAGCAGAGACGCTGCCTCTTAGAGATGACAGGAAGCTCTTCTCTCTCTCCATTTGTCCTACTTTACCACCTCTCTCCCCTCTCTATATTTTTCTTATCCTTTTTACCCAAGTCTCCTGTCCTTTTTACCTTCCCTGTATGTCTTTCTCTAATAGTAGGCTACAGTTTACGTGCGACATGGTGTTGTTCTCAGAAGCAAAATCAACACCGCTAAAAAGCATAAATATTGCTGTGGTCTATGTATCCGTTTTGATATGTTAATATAAATCTATATTGTTTGATGAATGTTTTTTTTTTTTTTTTTTTACCCTCCTGCTTTCTGTGTGATGTTTTCTGAGAGTATCACCAACCTTTCAGTTCATAATCATCAAAACAAAATGCCCTCTGCGATATTTTCCAACGGAGGGCAGAGGGTGCAGATACAGTGGGGGGCAAAGGTATTTCAACGGTTCAAATATTTGATTGTTAATGACAAACACCATTTCACCACAATTTAAATTTCAAATTGATCCCTGGGAGCAATTATTTCTGGGTGAGAGAAACATGCCGCTAGGTCTCTGCTCCACACATTTGCTGATTTAAGTTAAAAGAAAACCTTTTTGCAGAGCTATCATAAGGGAGCTGCAACTTTTTGAAGTTAGTGCCTGCATCTGCTTAGAGCCAACCCAACCTGGGGACGTTGCTGGAGAGTGAGAAAAGAGGGGTAAAATAAAACATAAAAAGAAAAAAATAACACTTTGTCTAATTCTATATTTATGTAGCCCTCAGCTTGAGGTGTTCACATAAAACAGTTTGTATTCAGAAGTGCTGCGGTGATCGTTATGCTGCACGTTGAGATCGGCAACTCTTCCGGCACGGTTGGCGGGTGCAGCTCAGCCTGATTCATTTGAATTAAAGTTACCAACTAAATAAAAGGGGTTCAAATTCCCACTTTTGCTGCTTTCTGTCTTTCTTTTTTTCAAACCTTTTCTGATTGTTTTTTAATTTTTTTTATTTAAGGCAACCACTAACGCATTTCTTTTGATGAAGAACTTTGTACATTTACTGTCTTTGCATACTTCATTTATGGCACGTTTTTGTTTGATGTTGAAATGTAATTATGTCTTGTGGAGTGGAAGAGCTTGGTGTTCTGATGCTTTTGTTTGATCAGAGGAAACCTACAGAATAATATCCATCAGAGAAGTCTGAAGCCATTCAGCTCAAATGTGTGTACCTTAAATGTATCTTTACTAGACTTTGTGAAAAATATCTTAAATATAAAAATCTAAGTATAAGTTTTTCATTCAACCTCTCTCTTTACATACACTATTTAAAAATGTAAAAGAAAACTTCAACTTTGGACTGTACTCTTCATTATAACATATTGTATCTAAATAATTTATGTAAAGAAAACTCACCTACGCTTTATGATTATTGGCCAAGCCAGGTACATGAAAGAGCTGCTCTAATCAGTTCAGAAACACATGACATGAATTTCAGTTGGCCCCAATATGCGTTACCTGCAACACCAGTTATGTCACTGTGGTAGAACAGTAATATGCAAAACAGATTTACATTCCAGACCTCTGTCAGGTTTTCCTGCCCAAGCTGTATTCTTCTCCACTGACCCCGAACATGATTTCCTGGTGCTTAAGCCGTGGAAAACACACACGGTCGGGGTTGTGCGGAGATGTCAACATCGTGCCATATTTCTGTGGCATCTGGATAGATCATGTGCCTCTCTGCACACATATTTATTTATTTTTCCTCTTCCAGAGCAGTGTCAGGCAGGCAGATGTCCTGCTCACAGGAAAAATAATTTGCGGGGAAAAAAAAAAAAAAAACGGGGATGGGAGGTGGAGGGGAAAAATATATGAATATGCAAATCTTGTCACAGTGTGGAACCTTGTAATGAGTGGGAAATGTTGTCGCCATCTTTCATTATGCAGAGGTCATTGCTTAATGCCAGGCAGCTGGGCCCAGCTTCATCTCTCTGCCCCCCCCCCCCCTCCAACCTCTCCTGTCATCTCACAGCAGCTTGAACCACACTACAGCCTGGCACAAAGCAACGCAAGAGGTCACGGACGCACATGCACACACACACACACACACACACACACACACATATCCATACACAAAACACCTGCATATCAATGTTGAAAGAAAACCTAGTAGCTTCAGTTTTGTTGTACTTTTTGTCACTTCACTTAAAGGATTAAGACTATTCTCAAAAGACACATTGGATAAATAACAATAACACACGTCACTAGTCAAAGATTGCATGTTGCATGTTCCATTCAGCAGAACTTTGCATATAGGACATAGAAAATGCAAAGTGAGTAGATAACACGTAGAACTTGTATGGCTGGTTGCATGTGAGAGTTTTAGTTGAAAGTTCAAAAGTATAGGCACCGCCAGCACCGATCAGATCGTAGTTGTTGTTGTTCCTTGCTTTCCTTTTGATCAACCCTTTCGTGTTTTGTAGATTGCTGAGACAGCTCGCTGCTGTTCTGTCTCCTCTCGCAACAGCTTTCCTGAAATTTCCGCTGGCGACTGCCCGACATTGAGCTATGGTGCTAATCATTAGGTAAACCCGTCTCCCTCTCTCTCGTGCACTCTTCAAATAATCCCGGGTTTGAATGCTAAAAATGTAATGAACTTCACGGTTCATTGTGTCTGACATTGCTTAATTAATGGGTGCATTTAAAGTACATAGGGCCCCAGTAATTGATTTATATGCCTGATTTGCACATACAGCTGTTGGTTCCTGTAGGAGACTCATAACTCAAAAAGTGGCTGCACTGATGATAGGCTGGCTAGGTAATATCAGGATGTTCCATCAGCCAATCCAGCCTTGAGAAAACAAGACCAATTTATAGCATTTTCTTTCTTTGGGATTATCAAAAACTACTTAAAATTGTGACTTTTTGCATTTAAATACCATATTTTGAACCAAACATTTACAATAGACTTAGCCTGGCAACATTGTACACTGAACACTGTAGCATAATGAAATAAAATGACAAAATATAGTTTAGTTGAGTTTAGAGCCTATTTTCATTACGCTAATCGTGATGATGAGGCATAGTTAGTTACCTGCCACAGAGCAATGAAACCTCACGCCAGCACGGTGCTTTGGCTTAGCTGTTGCTCTATCCGTCTATCGGCCTGGGCGCTTTACACACAGACAGCTTGCCACAAACAAAAAGGCCAAAGCAGTCTATGGATCTGTGACCTGAGGTACACATCATGCATTGGACATACTAATGGTTTAAGTCTGGCTTGAAAACACACATTTTTCCTCCTGAATAAATTATCTTTATTTGGTTTATTTGTAAAATAAAAGCACAGTGCGCAGCTCTGTTGCTCATGCATCGTGCAAGGTGCTAGAGAGCCAAACTAGTGGCTCGAAAGTATGCTACTGCAACCATGCATACGTGCATCCAACCGCAGTGAATATTCATTATGTAAGCAGACACAGTGTGCACTATGAAATCATGAAGCAGGTTGGTTTGGCTGAACATCAAGTGAATTGATTATGGGTTATGTTAACTGGTTTTATAATTAGATAGTGGCAATATAGAAACTGGAACTATAGATCATATCTAAAGTGGCAACTTTAGTTATCAGGTATCAGAAAGGCCGGGCACTATGTAGACATAAAGTACATATAGTTTCAAACAGAGCCTTGACTTTAATATTTGTTCTGATAATGTTAAAGGGGCGCTCCACCTAAATTACAGTTACTAGTTTTTGTGTTATTTGCTGTATAGTGTGTTCACTGGAACTACTGTACAGTACTTTCTACCAAAAGAATAGTCCTTATGAAAAATGTTATGCTTTGAGTACAACAAATTAACTTACATTCACCTCTATTGTATTGGAGTGGCATTGGAAAAAAAACAACCTGGGCTAATAAAAACTAATGTATTTGCATGTGCCAGTAGATGTAAGTGAGAATGTGTTATTTTGTCATTTGGGTAAACATACCCTTTATACACCAATCCTGACAATTAGGTTGTGGACCTAATTATTGTTGAAAGCTCCAGTTCTTAATGCTGAGCCATCACCTTTGCAGTGTTAGCATTTAGCCTTCATTGACCGCGGCCTTTAGACTCAATCCAGGCATACACGACGTGGTTATAATTATTGTTTTCTGGGGAGATCTGGAGGTCGCTGGCCCTTAACCATTATTTGGTTTTGGACAGACCCTCTGTGGCGCTCAGATCAATCTCTCACCTAGAGAACATTCTAGCATATTTCTATCACCAGCATATTGATTTTTCCATGAGCAGGCCCCCGTTGTGTGTGTGAGGTGTTTTCATGCACGGCACATAGGGGATGCAGCCTGCAGCATGCACAAACACACACGCTTGCATGCTCTGTACATGGGCTGACACAGACAAACAGACACATAGTACACAATGTGCACACACTTGCACACACACCTACTTTTTCATTTATTAATTTCTGTAGACACCCATAGGCATTTCTGTGTGTAAAATGCATGCATCGGCATATTTAGTGGCTTTAGATCTCAAACACATACACACACACACACACACACACACACACACACACACACACACACACACACACATACTCCTTGTTAAAGCAGACACCAAGTGAACCATGTCCTCTCTGGGGCCAAGTGTCTCACTTTCTTTATTACACACACTAATCAATACAGACTGGCCTGGTGTTAAGGCCTGCCATCTTTCCATATCTCCTTTGTGGCCTCCTTCTCTCCCTCCTCATCATTCCTTTCCATCATTCATCTCTCCCATTCCTCCCTTTCTTTCATTCATCCACCCTTCTGTCTCTCCACCCCTGAATTTCACCCACCCATCCATCCATCTATCTGTCCATGCATCCATCATCGCCTATCCCTTCACCTTACGCTCCAGCCATCACTCCATCCATATTATTGTTTTGGTCCGTGACATCTCTTTGATTCAAAGGGAAAAGAGAGAGAGAGAGAGAGAGAGAGAGAGAGAGAGAGAGAGAGAGAGAGAGAGAGAGAGAGAGAGAGAGAGGCAGTGTTAGTGTCATCCATAACATAGCCAGACAGGGGAGGGTGATTTGGATTTAAATAATGTATTAGATTTTCAGAGCTACCATCCACAATGCCTCACACCACTATGAAACATAATAACTTAAAGGTGTGTGTGTGTGTGTGTGTGTGTGTGTGTGTGTGTGTGTGTGTGAAAGAAAGAAAGAGACGCATACTAAATGAAATTGCAAGTCTTTTAGATGCAAATTGAGTTGCGTGTAAAATGGTTTGATGCAGACTGATCGGGTCAAATTGTATTCCTGCTGTTGTTTAGCAATAAAGAAAAGAGTCTTTTATTGTCCAAGTGTGTTACAAACACACCCAAAGTCAGGCTGCAGAGTGGAATTGGAGCTAAGGGCTATGGCACAGGTGCTTTGAGACAAAAGAGGGGGGGATAAAAGATTGTGCTGGAATTTGTCTAAAGCCAATAATCATTCTGGTGCAGAAGAGGAGTACTATATCAGAGCGCCAAATCAATATCACATTACTTTGAGTATGGGAGTATATACAAGACTCATCAAATTGATTATTTTTGATGCTACAATGGCAGTTTCATTTGCCAGGGCCCTCGACAACAACTACTGTTACTGGGGCTGTGTGTGAATTGAAAAAAAAAAAGAAATACAACAAAACAAATGGATATTTATTTGACTAAAATAAAGCCTTGCCTGGAATAGAAATGAGGAATGGTATGTCACAGTCAAGCTCTGGTTAAAAGATGACTTGTTTCATCGGACATTGAAATTTCATGAATATATTTTCCAAGGGCCCTGGAAAAACAGAATTCATCATGAAGTTTGTACACGCCATAATGTCACTGCGAAGATTAGTCAATTTCGTAATGTATTGTGCATGTGACTGTGGCATTGTTAAGCATGTGCTCGCCCTGACTTGGTGGTTGTAGACAGACTGTGATGGCTTATGTTGTTACACAAAAGTGTAGTTTGGGCTTCTTGTAAAAGCATTTAGAGCCATGCACTATACTACATACTTTATATTGTAATGACAATACATTAACACTTAAGTCCCCTTAATATGTTTTAATACAATTTATTTCCAGTGTTGATGTATGTATATGTAATCTTAAAAAAATAGAATATATATGTATTGTGAATGTGTAAGTCATCCAAATAAAGTAAATATATACATACGAATTCATCATTAAATGCTTGCATCAAATGTTTGTTTTTTTTCAGTTTCATCCCCAATTTAAACTCTTTCTGTTCAGTTTGGACTAGTATGCACCCTAAAAAGTTGTCTCCTTAAGTAACATCAGTCCAACTGTTGCTAAGAACGGCCTCCACCAATGATCTCCTAATGGCTTTAAGTCTTCAATATGGGGCCATCAGGAGAGACAAGGCGCAGCGGCTCCTTGGATGATTAAAAAGTCATTTCCTTAACTGTCCTCCTAGGATTTCCGAGCTTTTTTGTAAGAAAACATTAAATTGCTCCAATCAAGCATAAACGTCTCCTGCTTGTGGTGTAATTTGTACTGCTGTTCGCGTGGTGGGCGCTTATTTGTCATCCTTTTCCTTTGGCGTTTTTCCCAACCGCCTTGATCAACAATTAATGGTTGAAATTGCTTCCTTGTTACTTATGGCTGTGGAGACAGATGCGGCAATGCAAAAAAAAAAAATTTGATTTAATTGAACAGCAGAAATGTGTTAAGATTGGTTCAACTTTATTCATAAAGTATTGAACTAATTTCTACTTGTCCTTTTACTTTTTCTAATAGTTTTGTAGTGCGCTCTAACAGCGTGATACATTCGGTTATTACAGAAATACAGTATAACAACAGCTGTAGCCCACTCTTTCTTTGCTGTCCACTGTATTCCTCTCTACCTCTCTACTCTTCTGTCTCTTTCCCCCCCCACTCTGTTTTTTTACACAATGACCTTTCATGCTCTTTTCTTCATTGCGGGGACAGGCCCGGGCCTGGCATCTGATAGAATCAATATTCTATTATGATAGTGCGTGGAGCGTGTGGGGCTTTACAACTCCGCTGTAATAGTCTCTCTATTTCATCCCGTGGCAGCCATGGCCTGAGGGATCATCCAGGCTTCTCCAGGCTCTATGCTCCCAGCATCGCCCCATTTCCATTAACGTCGCAGACCCCTGCCTACCAGGGGACAATCTGTGTGACCGATGGATGGGGTTGAGAAAGAGTCCAAGCTGGGTGCAATGTGTGTCAATAGACTGTGTAATAGCCAGACCTGGGTGAAATGTTAGTTAAATGGCTTTCCAGTTTTAAAAGAAACAAGCAGGATACTTGTGCTATTTCTCTCATTTTGTCTCTGTGTTTTTTTCCACTATTAAATCTCTCCTGGAGGTGAAATCAAAATGTGAAAACATTATATGACTGATAGGTGGGAAATAGGGATTTTTAACCAAAAAGTGCACTGGATTTGGACCTTGGTGCTGTACTGCCCCCTGCACTACACTCCAGCATGTAAAACAGTTGTTGATTAGAAGAGTGTACTAGCATGGAGGGAGTGCTAAAGTAAAATGTTAAGCTATTAGAGATCATGGCACCAGGCAGACCCCCATAAAAGATTCATGCCATTACAGCTGCCTTTCTCGAATAATTAACTAATGTGAGTATTTTACTCAGCCAAACGCAGTTACGGTTTAAAAATCCTTGCAAATTAAATGTCATTTGGGCGTGGAGTTTGGATGTGAATTCTTAATCTCGGGCAATAAATGTTACGAGGTTAACAGGGCGCGCTGAAGGAAGCAACGCGCTGTCCTCCTGAGAGGCTTCCAGCAAACCTGTTAAAAACCATTTCGCTCTAAAATGTCAGCATTCGTTGTAAAATACATTACAGTTTCACTCTGTCGAGGAGTTGTTGGAATGCATAATATTTGTAAAGTCACAGAAGTCAAGAACCGGCCCTTTAAAGCGTATGGTCAGTGTAGAAGTGCCATTTGCAGTCATTTTTAAATGCCCTAGTACTCTTTTGGAGAATACCTTCAGTTTTTATCCTCCTTCAGTCCCATTTACTCCTGATGTATGTCTTTCTCTCTTGCGGAAGGGTTGTCCCTGACACCATTCATGTTCCTCATTCCCCTAAACTCCACCCCGACCTCTCCATTTGATTGAGAGTTGGGCGACTGGAGGTGCGTGATGAGGCCCCGCTCTTTTCATATTCATCATGATGTAACCGTGAGCAACCCGGATCTAAATTACCTTCGTCTGGCATCATTCCAGCACATGCTATAAATGAGGTAATCGTCCTTGACTATAAAATTTGCATTTTCAAGACTTAATTGCTATCATTACATTTTTTGCGTAATTCTATTAATTTAACAGAATGGAGGATCAGAGGCTTTTTATGGTTATAATTTGCAGTAAAACAATGCATTCGCAAAGTAGGAAAAAAAAGTCTCAAGTAGAAAAAGGGTGAGTGGAGGATCAGGACCACTCAGGCCTCTCATCATGAATTTCTATTATCCCTTTGCATTTATAAAATAATGACAAGACTAGCCCTCAAATATACATCGAAAAAAACTTCCACTTAAATGCAGTCGGACACAAGAATGTGTGTTTGTGTAGGCCAGCATGAAAAGCTCTCTCAGACAGGAAATGCATCAATTATATTCCATCATCACATTGTGTGGGCTAACTGAAGCTTGTGTCTTAATAATGCTGGCTCTATTTTTGTCACACTTTTTTTTAATATCGCCTGCCTCCTTTGTGTGTATATGATGTCAGCTGCGTTCAGTAGTGCCGTCCCCAAATAGTATGGCGGAGAGCACGGCGGATGACACGGAACAACGGAGCCATCAACTCCCATTTATGCTTCCTGCGGTGACCTTGCCACAGACGTCTACGAGGTTCAGAAGTGCGCCAAGCTAAGTGCCAGCAACATTCTGCAACCCGCTGCACTTCCTCGCACTCTGCTGACCTTAAAAGTGTGGCCTCAATTTGGTGGAAGGCTGAAAACACACACAGGCATTCTGCTCTTTCTTCTCTTTTGCACTTTTGTTGCAATGCCCTACTTTTATCACACTGCAATTGTTCACTAGAATAGATGTAGATTTACTGCAGATGCTGCAAATCAACTAGCAGCTTTGCATATTTGTTTCATTGGTGTTTCCAGGAAACAGCAGCACTGACAGGAGAAAAAAAGACTCCAGCAGATACTTGTTTGATCATATTTCATTTTCCTTCAAAAACACTACAGGTTGACGCTTTACATATTCAGCTGTAACTTTCATCCATATGCTTACAAGGTTTATATTAAGCACATGGTCACATTAGGATACACACCCATGCCAGCAAAGGCCTGCAATCATATTATCTAGTACAAAATTCAAGCATGTGGCAAAACTTTGCTGATCAATACATAGTGGGCCGACACAATGAATGCATTTAATGTTTGTAACTTCTTAAAATGCACCAGTAGCTCAATAAATGAATAGATACATAAATAAATAAATCCCCTGGAGGCATTACGTGGCTCTGTAGTCTCAATGTGTAACCATTTGACAACAATGCAGCCAAAAAAACAGTCAGCAGGCTCCGGAGAAGAATGAAGAATTGCCTTTTAGTCCAGGTGCACATTATCATACTCCAGATACATGACAAAACATATTGCTAAATAAGTAAGCTATTTGAAACTCTAATCCAGAGTGATGTACAGTAAATGCAAGAAGTAAATAACATTTAATTCCAAAGTTGTCTGAAGGAAGTGCAAAGGTCAGTGTTTTGGACAATCCAGCATGTGGCAACATACAGCATGTTACTTCTTTGGAACAAAATAATCAATATCTGTGAAAATGGACAACAGTTTCCTGAAGCAATACAGTACAGTAGAAGTATAGAGGATACAGCACTTTTCTTCCAGGTCTCCCTTTCTCTCTTTCTCCTATACTGCTCATACTGACTTCTGCAGACACTGACCAGGTGGCGTCGTCACAATGGCTTTCCATGGAGCCTTCAAACAGGAAGCAGGTAAGGCCTGACACGCTGGCTGCGATGCTTAACGTAGCGGCGAAGAAACACTGAGCTTTGTTTTTGACTGTGTCAAGCGACATCAGCTCAAGCATTGGAGTGAGGCGCGGAAGACCGTTTTCCTCCCTCGGTCTCTGTTTCAGCATCTCGGTGTGAGTGTGTGTTGTGTCTCCATTGCAGACGTGGTTGGGAGAATCTGTCAGGTACATACGCACGGTACATACCTGAGCACTACTGACAGGGGCTCTTAAGTGTGTGTGTGTGTGTGTGTGTGTGTGTGTGTGTGTGTGTATGTATGAAAGAGAAGAGGGGTGAATCACATCTGGACAATGCTTCATGGCTGAGTTACAGTTAAAGGCCCAAGCCTCAGTCTGCAAAAGTAAAGACATTTATACCCCAGAGAGGCAAAAGATACAGTATGGGTGGAGATTTTTGTTTTATAGTTATTGAAAATAAAAAAGTTTGTTTTCTATCTAAAAAACCCTGTCACCTAAAAAAATGCATTCTCAATTAGGTTTCGAGGGAAACGTGTTTTTGAGCAGCCGGTGCACGTTGTGAAATGGTCGCCGTTTTAAACACGTGGTTAACGTTGTGAATTGAAACAAAATTACTTGGTTAGTTTTAGAAAAAGATGATGTTTGGGTTAAAACAAGTAGGTTTGTTACATAATTTAAGTTACTTAAATTAAGTAAGTTACGTACGTGACATAGGTTAAGTAAGTAAGTCAACGTTGACTCTTGGTTTTACACGGAACACAGACAGCGGTGTCCTGGGTGAAAGTCCTATGTTTGTTTGACCCACCCATTGATCCCAACCCTGACCTACTCCCTACGCAGCCTGTTCGCTTACTTTGGAAATGTATTCATGATATGTCAAATACAAACAAAATACGTATACGCAATACGCTTCACTCGAAGCGTAACTAAGAATGCAGTTTCGTTGTATGTAATTTTTGGGAGACAGGGTTTAGCTACAAGATGAATTCAAGACAAATATAAATAAAATGTGGATTCAAAAAAATCTGGCTTGTTTCAGTTCCCATATGAAGCAATCATAGTGTTTTGTAAAGAATACTATGTAATATGAATAAAAGTATAAAGATCAGTTCATTGCCTTACAGGCTAAAAAAAAAACTGACAAAAAGAATGTGTCACAGAATAATCAAGGCATCCATAAGGCATTACTAAATCTTAGGCTTTATTTGAGTTTGGATTTGAAATTCTCAACCATGTGTTGAAAGATACAACTGTTAACAGCCGCTATGATAATCTCCATCTATCAGGGCAGTAAGCTGGCTGTATTAATATGTATCACCCGTGATTTGGGTTATTTTGCTCAATGACATTTGTCAATAGCGGTTCAACACTCTTCAACGTGTCAACACTGTGCTGTTTGATACGTGGTGAGCAAACACATTAGTCACTCCTGGTCTGTGGCCAATTCAAGCTGTTTGCTCAAGATTAAGTTCTAAACATAAACTAATACTGAGGAAATAGAGGAAGCTTGAGTTGATACAAGTGGCAGAACAGAATTGTTTTGATAGTCACTATTCAAATGTTGAGTATAAGCCAAAAAGTTCAATCATTTTGTGCTTGGAAAGGCTAGGAGTAATCATTCTCCCTACAATTCTACAAGTGTTACCCGCAATTTCCACCAACTGCGGAACGGTTGCGGATCAGCTCCACTGCGTATCAGCTCAATGCTCCGCCATCCTTCAATACCCACCAAGTCTGGATTTGTTGCAGAACGGCTGACTGACAGCTGAAGTCACGAGGACCCACGAGATCTCGCAAATTCACGTATGATCGCGCAATATAACAGGATGTAGTTTCTATACACAGAACCACAAAACCAATGATGTAGAGGAGTAGAGGGGAAACAACTCTGTGCTGACCTGTTGACTTCAGGCCTGTCACTGCCCATTATGACGTTTTCAAGGTGTAGTGCAGGGAAATATGATCCGCCGTGAGCATGGTGTATTTTATTTAGAAAATGAACCGGATGTTTTATTTTGTTTCTGTGCTCGACTTCCTGTCCTGCACAATCTGCCCTGGGCTGAATTGCTGCAGAGCTCTCCGGCATCCGGCAACAAGAGAAGCTCTGCGTATCTGCTCCAGAGGGCTGCGGATCGCCGGAGCTGTGCCGGAGTCGGAACGCAGCCGTTCCGCAGTCAGTGAAAATACACACATTGACTTTAATGGAAACCGCCGTTCCGGAGCAGATCCGTAGCCGTTCCGCAGTTGGTGGAAATTGCGGGTTAGTGAGCAAATCATTTCATCCCCATTTGTCCTATCGGAGCTGCTGGTTGCCCTCTGTTTTTCGGGGCTCCTGTATGACTGTGAAGTGTGGTGTTGAAAAAGAACAACCTTTTAAAAACTTTAAAAGAAATGAGTTTGAGGTTTGTTAACGCCAATATCAAGATCTCATTCAAAGGCCAGCTCTTTGCATACTGAAACAGAGGGGCATTTTGTTGATGAAGCACTGTACTTGACATTCATCTGTTGTGCAAATTAACATTTAATAGCCATACACATTTGAATATGTTCTTTCTTGACACAGTGAGAAACCAGCGACGTCGACTACACACACAAGCTACGGAGGACGAGAGATGAGTTTTGGCCGCGGGTGCTTTTGCCCACCGCGAGCAACATTAATTGTTTTGCGAAAAAACTAACTGCGGTGCCCATTTTTCAACATTGTTTCTTGTTTTGTTTCCTCCTGTAAACAACTCTTGCCTCGCAATCTGTTCATCATAACGCAATGTCGGACAGCAGAAAGACATTTTTCGTGCCCCGGAGTAACAACCTTGAAAAAAATGCTAAATAAAACGGACCAGTGGGAGGATGATGAAGCCAGAAGATGGTTGCGCATTTGTCACATTTATGAATTAAAGTGATGTTTGTGGAGTTATTAATGCACAGATGACCAGCAGACTGCCAACATGTCTCTGTGATATACAAGAGTGCACTTTCTCCAGCCAAGTCACTGAAACCGTCTTTGAATACTTAAGGACACACACAGACATGAGACTGACAACTATTAAAAGCCAGTACACACACATTTTCTATGGAAAGTGTTGTAAAATAACTGGCAACCCTGTTATTTGGCTGTGTCTCCCCTGTGCTTCAGCTCAACAGCGTGACACCATCTGTCTACTGGGCGCTGTGTTTGGTGCTGCTTGACTTCAGTTTGAGAGGAAGCCACTCTGCCACTCCTCAGGTGTTTTAGAGGAGTTGTCATGGGGCGTGCAAAAGGTGGCAATAAGCCAAGATGATGTCATCAAGAGTTTTTGCTTTAGAGAAGAGAAGAGGCCCTGGTGTTGTGTCGGTGTGTTCCTCCAGGCTGTTCTCATGAACCATTTGTACATATAGCTATGAAACGTAATGCACTGTAATTTGGATGTATTCCACAGAATTATTACTGTATGTACCACATTGACTGCCGCTGTATACGAGCGCAAAGATCCACATAGGGAGGAGGTTGGAGTGGATAGATGGGTCCTAAAACACAGGGCTTCTAAGCGGGGGAGCGGAGTTTATGTCCCAGAAGAAGTTAAGGGGGATACACAAGACTTTCACCCAGGAATTGGGTGTTCGTGTCCCAGGAGTAGTACTTAAGGGGAGAGGTGTTTTAACCCACAAAAACACACAAATAAAAAGTATAATCTTGATGCCTAAACTTAACTGTCATCACCTCCGGACAGTCAACTTTTGTCAGCTAAACTTAACTGCAACGTCCGCTGAAAAGACTGACCTCAAGGTGCTCTGTACCCGACTCACAGTAGCCTTTTCTCGGCTAAATTTCACTGTAAGGACCGCTTAACTTAACTGTCATGTTACCGGTTGTCACGTGACCTTCCGGCGGTCGGCATCATTTTGGAGGATATCATACGAATTGTTGTGCATACGTTTCCGTATGAGAATGAGAATGCTCTCCTGAGTTGATAGCTCTCTCTGTCTCAGGTGTGACAGATGTGACAACAGAGTCAGAGCAGTATTTAGCACATGGAGGTCAGGAAGAGTTAGACTCAGCAAAACCATCTCCTCCCAGTCAGGATCAGGTGTTCTCCTTGGGGATGACACTTGTGGGAACACTGATACCAGCCCTGACCCTGTATTAAGTGGTGTGTGTGTGTGTGTGTGTGTGTGTGTGTGTGTGTGTGTGTGTGTGCGTGTGTGTGTGTGTGTGCGTGCGTGTGCGCGTGTGTGTGCGTGTGTGTGTGTGTGTGTGCGTGCACCAGAGAGGGGGCATCTCCTCCTGATTGAGACTGATGTGTGCCGATTGGTTGCCAGGCCGTGCTCAGCGGCGGCTCGGCAATGTCAGGTGAAATTAGCAGCCGTCAATGAAAGACCCTCAGACCTGGGGGATTCATTAGGGACAGCCTCCCCCATCTCAACGCACTGACAGCCCTTCACACTTACACCCTCGACACACAAACACACACACACACACACACACACACACACACACACACACACACACACACATAGCACACACAAGCCATTCCCGTCTGATCCCATAGCTCCAAACAATGACTCCCAGCTAAGAGTCTCACCAAGTCCAAAAGAGTATATATTAATGTGCGTGTGTGTGTGTGTGTGTGTGTGTGCGCGTGCGTGCACGTGCATGTGTGTGTGTGTTTATTAGTGCATGTGTACATCCTTGACCTCTCTTTCTTCTTCCTGTGCCGATGTGTGATGCTCCAGGGACAGTTTAGCAAACACCTACCCAACCACGTCATTCACGAAAATCTTCTTCTACAATCCAACCAAATAGCTGTCTCTTCAAAAACAACAACGGCCCGACACATTAACTGTAATTATGAGCCCGAGGCCGATTTAAACACGAAATTAGTTTAATACGTGGGCCGTTATAACTGACGTCCTCAACTACAATTCCGAGTTGTTTGAACTGCAGAAATCTGTTTAGAAGGGGTATGCTTGGAGAAGTAACAAAAGAGGACATTGAAGGCTGACTATCATCTTTTCTGCCATGGCAAGCCTGCTTCATGTGTCTGTTCATCGTCGAAGTCCCCATTTTTTTGCTGTCATAGGCGAGCAGCGTGCCGCACTTAATGCACTCGACAAAGCCAACACATATGTTGTCACTGTCCACGACTTGTTTAAAACGGTTCCATAACTCCGACTTTTCTCCAAACTTGCTCAAAGTTAATTCTCCTGTTTTTCTTTTTTTTCTTTACATCTTCAAAGGCTCCATGTTGCACTTAAGCTACACCATACAGCACAGCATGCCCAGTGTGATGCGTGCGAGTGGAGGAGACGCTGCACAATGATTAAAAAAACACAAATGCTTGATCAAGGGCCCAGCCCGGCCCGGCCCGGCCTGGCCCGAGGATAGTGGTGGGAAATATCGGTCCGACCCGGCCCGCAGCTCGGGCAGAGAATCTAAACTCTCTATCAAATTTTCACTCTATTTCATTTTGCACAACTCCTTACCGATTTGACATTTTAAGATCCAAAGTTGCCCACGTTTGGAGATGTACAGTATGACCATGATTTGGCCACCACACCAACACAATAGAGCTGAATGGACAAATATAAGCCAACTACATGTGTCTGTTGGAGTAGATATCACTATGATTAAGTAAGAAAATGTTTGTCATTTCCTTCAAAGAAATTTGGGAAACATTAATTCACTTTATTGCTAAGAGTTAGCAAGAAAGGCACTCCCATGTCCATCTATTACGCAGCTAGTGCTAATTAGCTAAATTAGTTTACTTTACCTACCAGCACCTTTCAAGCTTTCTAACTAATTTATAATTTGTCTTTTTATTACATATTTACTTTTAGACAGAGCCAGGCTAGCTGTTTTTCCCTGCTTCCAGTCTTAATGCTAAGCTAAGCCAGCTGTTTCCTTGTGGAGCTTAGCATTTAACAGACAGATATGAGAGTGGTATGGATGTTCTCATCTAACTCTTTGAAAGAAAGCAATTAGGCGTAACTCCTAATATATCTAACTATTGTTTTAAAACACGGAAACACAAATAGTAAATTATGAGACAGTTAAAGAACAAAGCTTGCCTGCCATGCATTAGCATGCAAATTCTGGACGTTGGCTGCCCTTTTTGTTCTGTTGCAACACAACTTGGAAATGTATGTGTTTGTGTTCATATGCATGCTTATGTGTGTTTTTACTTTGTCCCCCTTACTCCCACAGGTATCCGGCCAGCGGTGGCATGTTTCATTGCACAGCCCATTCCAGTAATGTGCTCAGGGACGGTGTATTAACACATTATTTGCATTAGAGGCGAGCCTGCTGTCTCCAGCTGGACACTGGAAGCTCACGCTACCTGTGAGTTTGGCATTATCCCAGATTTGCGCTGGCAGGTGAGAAACTGCTTTCGAATGGCCAGGACGACTCAGTCACTCCCCATTCCTTGTCACCGTTTCTGCATATACGTGCTCTTCATTTTCATTCCCATTTACCACCCTGACTTCTATCTCCTACTTTCCTTCTTTTTATTTTTTTTCCAGTCTTCAATTTCCAACATAGATATCCCCTTACTCACTGCCACATTATAAATGTCACTCTTGGAAAAGTGTCAAAGTCATAAATTCAAATGTGCCTAAACTTGCTGTAGCGAATTGCGTAACACTTTTAGTTTGTCATAATTATTTTTGATAGGATGAAAGTGAGCGTGTGTTCAATGACACATACAAGAGTACATCAGTAGAATCATTTGATAGAGGCTTTTGTGCCAATGTGTACATGTGCATGCCTGATCAAAGCCGATGACTTTGAACTCGGGTCCATTTGCCCTCATGAGTACTCTCTTAATACAGTGCTTCCCAGTTTAGGAGCATGTAGCTGCGACACAGAAGCTCCGTTCATTAGAATTAGAGACATTAGTTACGACCAAAGGAACTCTATTTCACGCACATCTCCCCGACGAACTAAATGAAGCTTTGCAAATCCTCAACAGCTTTTAATAGCTGCCACTAATATTACAGGTCACAAATGATTGCACCCTCAGACTCAGATTTGGCTGATCAAACACAGGCTGAGATTATCACTGTTATTTACGCTTGTGTATCACTCTGGCATAAACACGCACTTATGGAAATGCGATCCCTCTACGGTAATGCACTTTATAATGATTTATGCTAGAACGATTCATGGAAAATGTGGCAGCATAAGCCGCATCTAACCGCAATCCACTTTTTTTTTTGTACCCTGCATTTTTCTTCTCTTGTGTTTGCAACACTGTCTGCGACATTTCACTTGTAAATGTGTACATTCATATACACCACCAAAGTCACAAAAGCCTCGGTTTGTGTTTCAGAAAAACACAAGAGCGGTCTGCACTATAGCACGATGGTTCCACCTTTATAAATCAATTATAAAGTCTGGAGGAAGTAAATACAATGCATGTCTAATTACCCAACAATCCAGAAGCTTTTGGGGACCTTGCCAAGGAGAAATAGAGCTTACACATGTATTACGAACACATATACACAAACGCAAACAGGAATAATTGCATCCACACCCACGCACACACCTTGAAAACACACAAACGAATAAACATGCAGTCACAGGTACTCAATGTATCGACCAATTAAAATAAAGGATTACTATTTTGACTGCATGTGTGCCTCTGTGTGTGTGTGTGTGTGTGTGTGTGTGTGTGTGTGTGTGTGTGTGGGCACTGCTGCCACGCAGGCAGGCAGGCCTCACATTGCCCATAGCTACTCGGTAAGGATTCCCGATAAGGAGAATTAGTCAAAACTTGGGAGCTGCCAGTCAGCGCCAATTAAACTTTAATCTTGGGCTGAAACAGGCACAAATAAATTAAACCCTTGTGAGCGGCAATGTGCGCTCTCCTGATAATAGGGGATTGAAGTCGTCTCGGAGCGAGGCTGCATGTTCCCCAGCTCAGCCATGGCAGGCAGCGGTGAATGGGGGAACAAGGGTAAGGCTGCTGACGGAGTGAACTGAAAGGAACTCTCGAAGTTGACAGAAACAGACACTGATACACACACAAAGACAAGAACACTTACATTACTAGAAGCATAGATGCTGGACAGCTGAAAAAAAAATAATTACAGCACTTGATTCTCTTTTTCTATCCTCATCTTGCTCGCTAGTTAAAAGGTTTCCAGTTCTTTAGATGCTTGATGATTTAAATTACAATAAGAAAGTAGTTGAGAGGTGTGAGTACAATTTCAAATTATGCTTTTTCCATATTGTAGACACTGTATGCTTCCATATCCATATACAAACATTCATATTATACATGCACTCACATTGTAAATGGATCTATGCAAATATCAAAAAAGATCCTTACACCTTTTTCTATGGTCCAAACCTAAATACAGTATCTTTATTAGAAATGCCACCCAGGCATGCAATTGACCTCCGTACACTTATTTCCATAGTGCACTTTGCATAAACCCAGTTTATTTATTGTAAATGTCTTTGGACAATCTTGGGGTGGAATCATATTGGACCTTGCAGTGTGTGTTGGAATTTGATAGCCAAACCATGCATGACGCTCCCAGTACCAAGTGGAAATGATATTTTCAATCATGCTCAGGCATGGAAAACAGAGCCCATGTATCAACCAATATAATATTAATAATAACGAAAGATCTACCCTTCATATCAGCCAGAGGAAATACTTTTAATGTTGCAATATTCAAAAGTATGGTCGTCTCCACGCGCACTGTGTAGAGGGGGATATTTCATTAATATTTTTAATGAATTAGCACCCTTATCTCTATTTCCTGTGCCCGACCTGTGCTAGCCTGGTGTTTAATTTCAAAGTAATTTTCTTGCTATATGAGCGTGCCGTTTATGTATTGATGTCATGGGCCTTGTCAGCCAACGCCATGATTTATTCCAGAGTAGCGGTCACATACATCCTAATATCTTAAAAATAAGCCCCAGAGAAATGCTGTAATGAGAAAACAATAACATTAACAATATTAGCAACAATAATGAAAATAATTGCCGCTGAAGCAACAATGGTAATCACACATAGAGAAATACCTCTGTGTTTGACCGAATCGTACACAATTATCATGCATGTGTATATAATATAATTAATTCTATGTCTGAGCCTCTTTGCCTGAGGCGATCAGCATAGAATCAGTTTTGTATGTATAATAGATCAGAGCGCAGTTCATGAATAAAACAAACGTGGGGAGTATGCAGCAGTGACTGTGAATGTTTGTCTTTGGACAGCAGAATCAAAGTGAACATGTAATATTGTGATAATCCATACTTGATGAATTCAAGGGGCTGACTTGCCTTAGCTAAGTTCAGCTAATTTCCAGACATGGCTTGCCTCTGTAATTGAGTTTCCAATAACATTATGATTATTCCAGCCCACATGATAATTGAATTCAAGGTATTTTTTTCTTAACACTGCAATATTGTAGATGTGTGATTATTAGGCATTTGCATGTAGATTTCAGTGCCTTCCTGAAACTCATCACTTTCCTCCTAACTGGATTTCCTATATTATAGCATGCATTTGGCTCATAACAAATGACGGGATCTCGGGGATCTTATTAGCACAGAGTCAATTATTCCAAAAAGTTCATTTTTATATCAATTTTACCCTGCATAATGATATTGCAGAGAAGATTCGTCCTCAAAATAGTCTCCAAAAATCAACCCAGCGCCGACTTGTTTGTCATTCTCATTATACCTGAAAAGTGAATATTTTTACTGTTGAACTCATCAAATTCACATCACTGCCAACACTCCTCCCGCGCTTCCAGTTTGATCCTGCTTAAGAAATGCTATCAAACTTAGACACCCTGGCCCCAGTGCTCATCTGTTGCATAATGTAGGCTGTATAGGCAGGAGTGGCACGGGTGTGAATGTAATTTTCATTAGGCTG
Source organism: Sander lucioperca (assembly GCF_008315115.2). Taxonomy (NCBI): domain Eukaryota; kingdom Metazoa; phylum Chordata; class Actinopteri; order Perciformes; family Percidae; genus Sander; species Sander lucioperca. The sequence continues at coordinate 17,934,950 of NC_050173.1, read as the reverse complement.
ATAGAGCCCCCACAGACTCTGCCCGTGCAAAGGGGGGGGGGTACAGTAGGGGCACAAAGCAGAGCGAGGAGCCGGCTGCTGAATATGGGAGTACTGCAGCGTTCTTTTCAGAGGCACAATGCACCAAATCCCCTTTCCTCACAGCTCTAGGTGAACTAGTTGGCATCTTTTGTACCCCTGCATAAAATGAATTTTTGACAATGCAACACTGAGAAGTTGATGCATGCATAGCAACATAAGTTAGGCAGAAAAAGCCCCCCCCCCAAAAAGATGGAAATGATTTACCATATAGCCCTACATCTAAGTCAGCGTCACTTGCCCTGGAAAGCAAAAGAGCTTTTTGAGTGTGAACATCAGCAGCGAAGACACTGCCAGTTGCGGGAAGTGGGTGTTTTAGCGTTAGCGTAGCATCAGTCGCTCGGTCTGAGTTGTGCTAGCTGTCACATTGGGGGATGACTGGGCAACTAGTCGATGCTTTGAGCTACTGGGCACACATGGATGGCTGTGAATGGAAGCTCTATCCATTCTCATCATTCGGAGCAGCCACAGGGCCCGTATAGTGAGGATGGCACCAGCCAAGACATTATGCCAGAGTGTAGCTGTTGTTTTGCATAAATGTTGAATCATGCCAGCGTCCTTTTTAGAGTGTAACAACAGCCTGCATTGATATTGATTTAATGCTCACTAATATTTAAACTGCCCTGAGGGATCAATGCTGTTGAACATGATTTAATATGGCCTACTAGTACAGATATAAATACGGCCACATAACACAGGAAATCGATTATTTTGTGTTTAATTTAACTTCTTTAGAATGTTGGTAAAAGAGACAAATCATATCAGTTTCACATTGAGATATCAGTGGCTTTAAAAAAGTAAAAAGTAACAAAATAGCATTATTAATTGAAACAATTAATTAATTAACAATGTTATCTGAGGGTTGATTATCAAATAAAAAATTAGAACAGCATATTCTTCATGTATTCAGTGATAAAAAAATGAAAATATCAAATAATATTTTCATTAATTTCTGTGTTTTTTTTATGTAGCAGATACGTATCATTTTGGAAGTGAGCAGAATCATTGATGGTGTGGAAGGGCCAAAGGAAAGCCAGAAATAAGTAGGAAAGAAAGGTTGCAACAACTTTTAACAAAACATGACATGCGAATGAGGGCTGAGTCCTCATTTACATATGCTGACATTTTGCAGAGAATATTTCAACGTAAGGCTGAGCTGTAATGAACTCCTGCCAGGGAGCAGTCAAGGAATAATGTTTCCATAAAGGTAACCTGTCCACATCTCCTCCAGGAGAAAGATGTGGAGGAGGAAAAGAGACATTTTTCCCCTCTCTCTCTCTCTTCCTCCGCGTTGGGTGTTTGGTAACAATGGGGTATTTTTCTTTCAGCGCGCATCATCCATCTTGGCCGATACTGATTTAGTGTATTTTTCCAGCCTTTTTACAGGCTAATTGCACACAGCCATGGTGAATTTGTTAGTGGTGACACCTTGGCTACCCATTGGGAATGCATCTCATTACCGGACGCAATGTCCAGGAACATCAGATATTATTAGCTGTCATTAATCTGCCATACATAGTGAAGGGGGGAGAATGGGAGGGAGAGAAGGGCAACAAAGGACACAAAGAGACAAATATGATGGCTGGCTAGGACTGTGTGGTAAGGTCAAAGTTCACACATGTTAGCAAGAACCCAGGTGGACAAGGCAAGGTGGAGATTATGTATGATGATGTCTGGATGGAGTCCAATATTAAAAGTTAGAGGGAAGCACTTACTGAATAAATTAATGAAGTGGACAAATAGTGAATGACATAACATATTTTTCTTTCAGTTTACTTGCTGTTTTCAGCATTTTAAAAATACATTGCAAGCAACAATCTGTAATACTGACAGACTGTTTTTTTTTTTTTTAAATATAAAATAATATCATTGAGATATACTGTAATTTGATCCCAGACTACAACAAATCTGGTCCACCTTGGCCTGATGAGTCGTGGAACCCAAATCCTAAATATAATTGTCTCAAACTACTAAAATGTGTCTAATTTCAAAATGAATGTGTATTTTGGACTTTTGTTTCATTGTTATGGCATATATTTAAATACTTAAATTAAATTAATATTTAAATGAGTGTATGCTAAATCGTATTTAAAATTATCTTTCCCTATTTTGTTTAAGCAACTATGGACTTGCTGTGTTGAAAGTCCTACAGTATGCATAGTGAATAATGTGTTTGTGAACAGCTGAGCTATTGGGTCTGTTTTTGTCATGTTTCAAACTGTGTTTTGTTCTCAAATCCCATTTGACTAAAATGAATATGACAACCTTAAAGTAGATTTTCAGAGGAAATTCTTTCTCTTTCAATACGGACTGATTGTTGCCCAAAAGAGTGTGCTTTTTTTCACACATATGTTTAATTTGATACAGCATCTTTGGCTGTTTTTCCTGCACAGCCCCGCCTGAAGACTGCTACATGCATACTAGATAGGATTACACCTTCTAAGCAGATTTCGTTGTGGAAGGGTTAACACAGATCCCCCTGCTTTGCTGAACAAACAGGACACCATCTGAAGACACAGGAACTAACTGGGCTCTCATTAAGAGAATTTTTTTCTTCTCTGGAGTGGGGAGGGGGGGATTCTGTCCTGCTTTTTTGTAGAAGAAGCACGTTGCGGCCTCCTGCCGCGTCGCCTGGCTCTTTGAGTGAGATGGAATATATGGCCTGATGACCAAAAGTTCCTCTATAAAAAGTATACTGCGCAGCTCCCTGCAAATTGAGTTTCCTCTTTGTGCCAATTGAGGGTGGTTTATATAGGCTGCAGGGAGTTCCTTTGAACTCTCATTCCAAAAAACTCCAGATTCCTGGGTCAATCCCCCCCCACACTCCTTTTCCTTCTTCTCTCCCACCAATAGTTGAGATAGAGGAAGAGGAGGCTGCTGTCTCAGACGCACAAATGCATGCCACATTGCACAGAACGCTCTCTCCACACAGAATAAGAGCGAGAAAAGAAAACACATCTCAAAATGAGGTTAAGGTGGCATGAAGCAGGTGTTTCTGGTCTCCTTTATTGGTAATAAATGAGTTTGTAAATTGAACTTTATTGGATTAAACTTCCTAATGGTGTTTACATAAGGCCAAGGTAGCATAAAGTCATTAGACATTGTAGCACTTTCTTCATTTAAAGTGGCATCTTTATAGAAGGCCAATCAGGACGCTTTAGTTTCTTTACTAGAGAATTTGAGATCACCCTAAATGTTACTAGCTTACATAGATGAAGGCTGTAAAGTTTCAGACTTCAGGGATATGCACAGGGAACACTAACAAACCTTGACAAAAGTAGAAAAGTTGGAGTTGGAAAAATCGGAACCCTAAAAAATTCAGGTACATGTTAAGCCATGTTGGGAAAGAACATGACTCTGAGATATCACAGTAATTTCAAGTTGTGGTTAAATGAATTTATTAACTAATAAAACAATCACCCCCAAAATATCTCGCCTTGTTAAACTTTTCACTTATAAATACTCTTGTTTTTAAGGGGAAAAAACAATAACTACAAATTAAGAAGGTCTGCTTGCAAATAAGAATTTGCCAAGAGGTACTTGCTGTCTGTCTTTTGTCCTCAGCTATCTTTATTGCCAAAAGCGAATGTTGGCGGCATCCCATGTGGAAGCAATGGGGGCCTGGATGCCCAGGACTCAGCCAAGTGGCAGCGATTGTTTTCCATGTCGGGGGCATGAAAGCTGGGCTCATTCTACACTAATCAAAACCCCCAAAAAGGTCTCAGTATAAATCCTGAGACTTCTTCTTCTTCTCCTTCTTCTTCTTCCTCTTTTCCCCCACCCTACCATCTTCACAATTATGCACACACATTGCCATAAATCTAATGCGCTTTCATGATCTGTGGGAGCGGAGTACATAAAACGTGTTTGCCGGATTTGCATACAAACATACTTATTCTAAATCCCCCTCAGAAGTTGTAAATGATTGTCTTTTCCTGAAATACATCTCAGCAAATTGTATTTGGGCATGTTTATGAATCCTATTATGGCATGGGTTTTATCATATTTTGTGGACAGTGATGGCTTCTCAGCATAGCTGTTAAGAAGAGGGAGAGAGGGGCCTTGGGCGATAGACTTTGTCATTTGTTTCAGATGGGCGCTGGATTCCCCTTCATTGCTCCATGACAGGTTCACGGTACCAAGATGGATCTCTGCTAAGTCCTTGCAAAAGGGGTAATTCAGTAACTACTGTCTACTGAGTGAAAGAGGCTGCATTCAGTGTTCATTTGGTGTTTGATGCAACACTTTTGAATGCATCTTAACATGATGCAGTAACAGCAGCAGAATATCTCTTTGATTGTGGCCTTTTGAATTCTCCATTTTCTTTTTACCCTGTAAACATAGTGACATAATGGAGTGGAATGTTTCATAATAAGGCCACAATAGAGCAGTATTTATCAAGAGCTGGATAGCTGCTGGGCAGGGAAGAGGAGGTAGACTTTGTTAGCAGTGCCTGAGAGGCCTGGGCTACCAAAGAGATTATAATATCTCTATGTGCCGTGCCGAGCCAAGGTAAAGCACTGAAGGCATATAGACTATCTGGAATATAAAATAAAAAACATGCCAGGCAATGATAATCTCACCTAAATTAAAAGAGGAGAATCGTCTCATTTCTCTGGTGATATTTTCAAACTTCTGTTTAACAATAAATCAAGTGCATTGTGACAATGTCAAATATTAGAATTAATTTTCTCTACTATATTTTTTCCTTGTTTTGCCGTAGGAGCGGCTGAGCTCACAGACTCCTGTCAGAATCAGCCATCAATCGGTGGGACAGGCTGCTGAGGGGGAAGGTCATAAACGTTTCAAGAGTTATAAAACTTTCATTAAGTTCTCACGATAACGCGCCAGTGAATGACCCTCTTGCTCTCTCCCTCTCTTTTTTGTCTGGGTGGCGTTGAAGAGGGGAATGATTGTGAACAAGCGGCCTCTTTGTGGTGGAGGGAGCCTTTTTCAAACTGTCTCGGCCTCTTGACTCGTCCTAAGCCAGAGATCAGAGCTTGGAAAGTGGCAAAACAAAGGGCCGATTTAATGAGATTGTAAAACAGGCTGAGGAAAAGGAGGGGGTTACCAAATAGCCAGACTGCCAGCTCTGGTCCATTTCAAAAGGTCTTTTCAGGCTCTCCTCTAAGCCGTCTCAATATGAGCAAGAGGAGAGAAAAAAAATCAAAGGACTCCAAATGCTCTGACAGATTTTGACATGAGGAAGATGTGGATATTTGTCTGCTGTTTTCCACACAAAGGGGTTGCATTCCTGAAAAAAAAAAAAAAAAAATGTGTTCCGCATTTCACATGTCAGGAAAGTATTTTTTCCTCTTGGGATTCAAATTCTTTTGATTTAAATCATCAAATGAAACATGTAATTCCAAACTACTGACAGTCACATCGAAATTACTGCAATGTCATGCAAACTGATATGCAATTGAAATGAACATATTTTAAACAATGGTGACTGAAAGTTGATAAATCAATACAAGAAATCAATTGCACTTAAAACAAACTTCGCCTCAGATCAGTGCACTTTGCAAAGAAAAAAATTGAGCGAAAAAAATACAAACTGAAGTCTGGGTTGTGAGCTTAAAATAAAATAAATAAATAAACCTACCAATTAAGATAGTCATAAGGCGGGACTTCTGGTTGTTTACACACAAACCCTATAAATAGCACTGGCACACATCACAAAGGAAACGACATTTGTGTCCCTGGCTTCTGAGTTGCTCTTTCTAAGTAACGCCAGCACTCTACCTTTATCGCAATACATCTGTCACGTATCTTCTCCCCCGAAACAATCTCTGTGGAATTGGACCATTTAACCCCTCCTCAGTTGTCATTAGAGGGGGGGGGGGCGGAGAGATGGAAGGAGGGGCAGGGGAGGAAAGGAATGAAAACAAGCCATAGTTGAGGAGATAACCATCAGGGTCCTAAACCCATTATCTGGCCCCGGTCCACTGTTGAGTGTCAGGAGTCACACCCAGGTCCAAGTTAGCCTGGAGCTGTTGACCTGATGCTCTCTGCTGACATTTCCATTCAGATGAATGGCTCTTCGCTGCATGCTAGGAAGTGTCCAGTTTGACCCTTACCTGCCCCAAGATTCCCTCCCTTATTAACTAGGCTGTGGCCCTCGGTCTAACCTGTATTCTATTGCCTACCACCCCCCCTCCCCACCTCTGAGGCTCTGAAGGCTGAGCCGTCTTCAGTAATAATGGAGGACAAATGAAGATGAAGCCAGCCAATCCTAATGGTGGTGGTTTTTTAATGACACTGAGCTTTTGTGCTCTTCTCATTTAGACAAGGAGTGAGAGATGAGGAGGGAAACCGCCGCAGCACTGCGACAGTAAAACAGTGCCGTGCCCTCATTTTAAGGTTATAGGACACAGTTAAGTTCCTTCCGTGGCACAGGCAGGCGTGCCAGTAATGGGCTCGTCGGGGTACCGCGCCATACACAGCTGTTTCTTTTATGTTCTTTAATTTGCTCGGAGGAGAAAATAAAGCGTGTGAGTGTGTCTTTAAGGAGGCCCGTGGACCTGGGAGACCAAATACCAAAAGGACCTTCATAGGTGCACTGTAGTTAACCAATGTAATTAGCAAGAACACAAGTAATCAGTCCAGGGAAGTGTGTCATTAAATGGCATCCGTCCATGATTAATTTGCCACTCGTAACGACGAAATGAACCTTCTCGGTGTCCTTAATGACCCTGGTTAATCTTTTAAAGAAACAGGGAGGAGAGGAGACAGCGAGAGAGAGAGAGAGATAGGGAGAGAGAAACTGACAGGGAGAGCTACTACATGTCTTTACAGTTATGTAAGTTTTCAACCAGAGCCAAGCGAAATAAGTTAAGTAGCAACAGACACATAAACAGACACAGGACAAAATGATCTTTTCTATGGGCTAAATCCCTTTTCAGCGCTAGTAAAGAACACATGGTGCCCAGCATCTGACACCATGCTCTCTAAAGTGGAGGTGGCAAGGAGATTAGTGCAAGGAAAAGAGCCCCTATTATACGCCCTGTTGCATTATTAAAGACACCTCTACGTAATTCATTCTTCAGTGGAGTACATATTTGTCTTGGTAATTTTTTCTAAGCCATGATAAAGCAGAATTAACCATTTGAATTAATCATGGGAATGAATGCTTTGATACCAGGCTGGGGCCTTTGCGTCCAGCCAGCTGCACAGGCCCGGGCCCGCCTGCTTAACACCAGAAGTGCCAAGCATATGCTAGTTGAGAGGAGGAGGGCAGATAGGGAGGACTGGGTGGGCAGGGAGGAGGTCCCTGTGGAGCCCTTCACAATGAAACACAATATCCTCCTCCTCAGACGCGTGCAATGACTTAAACACTCCATTGTATTAAATATGAATGAGGTTCCCCATTGTCCGGGTGCGGGCGAGCGGGGAGACAGTGTTGTCGATTAGCCACATGATTAAGCAGACGACACGGTAGGGGCCACAGAGGTAAATAAAGGCCGCCTTCTGTCATTTCCTTGTCCCCAAGGGGCCCCCGCCGATGGCTCCTCACAAAACTTAGCATGGTTAAAGCCAATTGACGGAAAAAGTGATAATGTATGACTGTGAAAACAGCTGAGTGATAGAAGGGAGGGAGGGAGGGAGATTAACAGCCCAGGAAGTGGATGTGAAGGATGGACAGAGAAAGTGAGGAGAGAGCAGGATATAAAAGTATCGAAAGAGATGCAGAGAGAAATAGGAATTAGCATAGGAAAGGAAGGAGAGGGTGATGAAATATTACAGAAAGAATAAGGTGCGAGAAAGAGAGGGGCAACAGAGGGTTGGGAGCTGCAATAAGGAGCGCCTTTGATTAAACAGGCAGGATAATTCAGTCATGCTCCATGTCAGGTGTTTATTATCACATTGTAGCATTTGCATGTGAAAAAGACACTAGCGTTGGCTTTGCTCGGCCCTCTTTTCTGCCCTATGATTGGCTGACAGGGCATCTGCGCTACTGTTGCAAATCCCCACCCCCTGTCAGGAGTGCATGAACCCAGTCACGGCTATTCACTGTGGGCCCAATATGTCAAACGGTTATTATTAGCAGCGTTAGCCAAGAAAACAAATAGAGGAAGAGAGGCTGATAATGAAAGGGAGTAGATTGTTTTAATCAATTCTCGTCATTAATCAATTTGGAGCAATATGTCAAAGACACAATCCCAGTTGCCATTACTGATGAGCCACACACAATATTGTTCTGTACAGATTGTTATCACAAGGGATCATTGCGGTTTATATTCATTTTGTCTTTCATTGAAATTTGTAAAACATTTTATCGCTCATTTATTTATTTACCTACTAATATTTTGGGTATTGAGTTGGATAGCTTAAATATCACCTTTTCACATGTCACAACTTTGTTCACATTGTGTCTATATTTACATTTAAAAAAGAAGACAAAAACTGATGAATACTAACACATTGTAATTTAGGCTTTTTCAGATTTCCCCTTGTACTAATGTCCCACTTTTCACTCTCCTCACCTTGAATTCCCATGTGGTTGAAAAGCTGCCTTTTGGGGGAGTTCCATCGCATTGCTGTAACTATGATCTCTCCCACTTTAATGATATCAAGCAGCTAACCTTAGCCAACTCTCCTGTCAGCGTCCCTCCCTCCCCCTATACCCACACGCCCAACCAGCCCCCTCCTATCCCATTGTGGGACATTCAGGTAACTAATCTGCCTTTAAATATGTCTTGAAGGAAGCGCGGCTAATTAGTATCGGAATTTACTGCCTTCACTTTTATTGACTTGTCCTACTTCTCCGATAATTAACTAATGAGTAAAGTAATGAGCTATGTCGTTCAGTCGTGCTGTTCAATTAGAGTGCAGAATCAATTATTGAAAATAGTTTCTGATGCCAACGCCGTCTGGAATGGTGAGTGAGAGTGCATGCAGAGGGAGGACAGTACTTATTTGACCAAAATGAAAGAACTTTAAAATGTTTCTAACTTGATAGAAAACCCTCACATTCAGGCTTTAAGTTCCACCTTGTCGAAGTGAGTGTAGAATACAATAACTTTACCAAGTCCTTTTTCCCTCAAAGTACATATACTGTTAAACATTGCGATTTTTCAAATGTTATAAACTTTCAGAAGTGCTAATGAACGAAGAATGCACCAGTTTATCGCAATACATAACCCGACACAGTTAAACAACAACCGATAAACAATGTGTCATTGAGGTATATCCGAGCTTAACAAAAACATTGGGTTCATTATAGAAAATTAATTAGAGTAACACACTCCCAAGTGTTTTGGCTGATAATGAACTCTCTATCTTGTCAGGCCAATTTAGTCTGATGCTCTTTGATAATTATGTTTACATCAAAATCATACCCCCTGTGATGAAATATGTTGGAATTGATCATGTGGTTCAATATTATAAAGTAATACGATGAATTAGTTTGCTTCATTATAACTGTTTTCAAAGTTTGAGTTTGGTATTTATGGTACAAGAAACTACATTTAAAGGCCCTAAAAAAAGGAATTCTCTTATTATGAATAATTGGGTCCTACATGAACACAACATGTAGTAATTGTACATGAGTTTTATTTTTGGTTTTATTCTTTCTTTTGTTTCACGGATTTAAAGTGGGTGGGGCTCAGTTGGGAAAAGGTGATGTCACATATTTCCATCCTCCAATCAGAGTTAAATAATTTTTAAATCCAAATACAATGACATTTGTGGGGATATTTGCTTATATTGTTAGCACTGTCAATCACATCACAGCCCCAATGACGCAGACTACATTTTTGAGTGTAAACATTTAAAAAAAATAATACCCAAGGAGAATTATTTCCAAACTTTAGCTTTGATTGTAGTTAATTTAGTCATGGATTTTTTATGTTATAGTGAAATACTAAAGATGTGAAACCACATTTTCATTGTCTTTGAGCACAACAACATGTGTTTATGCTTTGGGAACTGGGCATGTTAAAAATGACATTTCAGTTCTCGAAAAGTGTAATCTGTATTGTGTAATTGATTTTCGCACCCCATCATAGAGTGTTTACAGTAAATACTCTATTTTACTTCCACTTTATGGGATCCAAAAAACCTGGGAAAGGGAACCAGCATCAGTTAAGCAATATTATGAGATGATTTAAAGCACTTGTGGGGTCATGCCAGTAATGGTTGGTGTAATTGCAGCGGCAGAAACATGAATAAAGATATTTGAATGAGTTCCCAGTTTCTTCATGGCTGAGTCATTGTTCTTAAAAAATATCCGTATGAAGGTACATGTGGCTTACACAACAGCTATGGCAGTGGTGGTAGTGTGAGTATACCTCTGTGAGTGTGTGTGTGTGTGTGTGTGTGTGTGTGTGTGTCAATGTCAGTGTCAATTTAATTTGTATAGCACCTTCCATTACAAGTAAACCCAAAGTGCTTTACATTAAAAACAGCATACACATCAAAATGAAGCAGGAATAGAAAGAAGAATACAATAAACACAACAAGACAATCAACAAAAAGAAAACGTATGTGTGTGTGTGTGTGTGTGTGTGTGTGTGTGTGTGTGTGTGTGTGTGTGTGTGTGTGTGTGAATAGCCTCAGCGCCCACAAAAACAATTGCGCTGATAATTGAAGCACCTGTATTTTTGGTTTAATTAATAAATAATATAAGTAAGAAGGGGTAGTAAAAACAGTAATTAATCAGTTTTGCATAATATTAGAGGTTTTATCAAATTAAGAAAACAGAAGAGCACAAGTACGCAGAGAGAGGAAGGGGAAAAAAGCGGGGGGGGGTTAAAGTCTTAAAGAGAGAGAAATGGGGGCGAAGACATGAGTATCCCACCGCAGTGTTTTGGCGGTATCAATATTCTATTAATATTCACAATGCCAGGGGTCCCGGCTGGTATGCCAGTCAGTGCTGAACCGATGTGACAGGCTCACAGAAAGACGCTAAAGCCAAGGACATTAAATTCCCCCTGACAGCAACCTTGGAGACCGTCCCAGGCACGCGTCGCTTTGACTGTGGTAAATCAGAGAAATAAACTCAAAAGAACATAATGGAGTCGGTTCTCATCATTATTATGACAAGCAGGTTTATTTAGTGTACAGTTGGCTCTCCTTTTGCTTTTATGTGTGTGTGTGTGTGTGTGTGTGTGTGTGTGTGTGTGTGTGTGTGTGTGTGTGTGTGTGAGTGAGTGTGTGTGCGTGTATGTTTGTGTGTTTGTGATAGTTGACAGTCACCCCTGGTTTGTCTTTTTAGAGCTCAAGACAAACCAGGGGTGACTGTCAACTGTCAAAAAATCCTGTAAACCAAAGCTGCTGTTGGACTGTACATGGAGTAAACCCAGAAGATTAGAATGAAATCCACTAATTCTGTGAGAATCCTACAGCCATAAGCAGCAAATAGACAGACTATGGCGAAATGCATTAAGGGACAGCACCTGAACTGTTTACTAACGGATTAAGAAAACGTAAATTTAACTTATTTAGCAATGGTGCACTCACAACCTTAAGCTATATGTGGCTCCCCAAAATGTTTTATAATAATTATTTTTGACAATTAAGAAGTCCATTTGTTATTTTATATTTTATATTTCGTCAAATATACATAATTGTTGTATACAATATTTTGGACTTCAATATATTAAACACATATTGATCTATATTTTGTGGTATGTATTTCACAGCTAGCACTGCTGGAGTAACACAGGTTTAATCTCTGGCCATATTCTCATAGATCCAAGATGACACATTTCTCTATAATTCCTTTAGTAGCGTATACAGTATGTAGATTATGTGCTCTATGCTTTCAGAGATGGGGATAACCCTCAGACCTCCCTGCCAACTACATACTGTATTTGTTCTTCTGATTACATCCACAAAATGAGAAATAAAACAACAGCTTATGGCACCGCAGACAGCCTGAAGCAAGCTATCTGGGGCCCTTTATCATCCTCGTCTTCCATTCCCCCTCCTTTATAGGAAGCCTTGGCCAAACCTTATCATCATTGCTGCTATTTGAATAGTATTACAGACACGGCGGCCAGGGGAGATGGAGATGTCATAAAAAATTGTATTGATTTTTTTTTTGCTAGTTGTCGTCATACATTAATATCACCAAATGACTGTACTGCTCCTGTTTTAAGCGTGGCTTTTGTAGAACATGTCACAGTTTTTTTTTGTTTTTTTTCCTCAATATGTCGTAACAGATTCTGGTGACGTTATCTTTCCGGTACAGCGTGACTGATCCTTCTGCATCTTGTCAGGCTCCTCAGAGAAAGGCCTTTTTGACATGCAAAGCCACGCTGCAGCAGGATTTGACGTGGCATGATGAACAGTCGACTTTTACTGTGGGTGACCTCCTAGTCCTAACCAAGAACTGTGGTACAGTGGGTGTATTAGAGTAATGTGCATGTGTGTACATAAAGATATATGCCTGTGATGTGTGCATGTTCATGTATATTTTTTCATGTGAGGACTCCAGGATCCTTAACACTGAGAATATATCAGCTTGTGTTCCTGTGTGTGCGTTTGTTGTGCCAGTGGATGTCCTGATGTGTGTGTGTGTGTGTGTGTGTGTGTGTGTGTGTGTGTGTGTGTGTGTGTGTGAACTGTGATGTTCTATAATGACAGATTCACACCTTCACGAGACAGCACCAATGTCCACACGCTTAGGCTGTTGTCCCCATTCCCCCTTCTCCTATCCCAGCTTCTTCTCTTCAACTCGCCATGGCGTGAGCAGGTGACAAGCTCTCTGGAGGTGTGAGTGTGTGTTTACCTTTTACTCTAGTCACACAAATTCTGTCAGGTGTCACTCACATGGACTAAATCGCGATTGTGCTGGGAGTGAAAGGACTGCAGTGTGTTTTGGTGTGCGAAAGACGATTAGTCTGTACATACACAGACACACACACGCCAGTTTGTGTTCAACTAGTAAGTGTGTGTGTGTGTGTGTGTGTGTGTGTGTGTGTGAGTGTGTGCGTGCGTGCAAAAGTTTGTGTAGGTCACATTATGTACTCTTCAGATGGCGTCTGTTAGAGCTTCCTGTCTCTTCTTTTGCCAGCAAACAACCCGACTACTCGCACACACAATCTAACAACCACACTGCTCACTAGCATTGTTCTAAACAAAGACACACAAGGAATCTCTCAAACCCCATACACTACAAGCAACCTCCTCCTCCCTATGCAAAACTCAGCACAAAGTCTTGACACAAAGAGGTACTAACGAGGAAGTCAGCACAAAAAATATCGGAAGGGGTCAGCATATGTCCAGTCAGCGTACGGCACCTCGTAAGACAACTGTCCCAACCAAGCAGATTGGGTCTCTCCTACAGCTTTGGCATGGTGTGGCGTGCAGCTGTGTGTGTATGCATACCATGCACTTTACTGTACAGTGTGTGTGTGTGTGTGTGTGTGTTCACCCATGTCACGTACAATACCACACAAGTGAAGATGGGGCAGAATAGCAGGAGAGCTGCATGAGCAGATTTGGGTGTTGCCCCCAGGGTGTGTGTACTGTAGTCTCCATGAGTAGTGACATGACAGGCCTTGGACCCGTATTTTTAGCGGCTTCATTACACTTCAGGTTCAGGTAATGAGGTAAGAAGGCTGAATTGTGTCTCCAACTATAAACTGGATTCATTCTAAGAAGCTCTGGAAAGGGGAAAGAAGATAGTATTACAGTAGTGATGCAAGCACAATGTATTCGACCACATGCAAATTTCAAGTGTTTTCTGCCGCATACTTCTAAATCATACTCTTGTACACAGCTAGTACGTAAACTAAGAGCAAGGGGGCATTTTTAATGTAGCAACAAAACCAAAGCTGACTTTAGCTATACATTTTGTCCTTTGTGCATTACGCATTTCTAATGTATTCTGTGATCATTACCCAAAAACTTGCAAAAATACAATTCTGGTGTGCTTCTTGATCCTGTTACTTTTCACTAGCATTGTGTTTTTGTCTTTCTCCAGATGCCATCAATAAAAAGGCAAATGACTAAAAGTTTGAAAATGAGAAAAAAAACTTGTGAAGAAAGAAGACCTCTGGAGCCCGCTCCTTATCTCTGCTTGAGGCTAGCCACTCACGGCTATATTAGCTACTACTAGTATAAAAGACCCGAATCTCTGTCATGAATGAATGTGTAGAATACAAAAGAGCATCTTTTTGGTTATGCTGCAAAACAATTTAGCTTTTCTTTTTTTAAGCTGTCCATTGTGAGTTTGACAATGTTATAAGATAGCAATGCTAAATTGAGGTAGCACTCTTTTAAGAGAAATTTGACTAACAATATGTAGCCAAAATATAGCTAAAAGCTATTCAATTAAGTCAACAATCTTAAGTAACTGCGGTTATTGTATTATTTTATCTATTTTTTTTTTAATTTAATTTGTACACTCTCTGTTGCAGCTCACCTAATGGAAATGCCAGGATCAGATGAAACCACTGAACACATATAAAAGGAGTAAGAAAATAATTTCATTTGTAGGACATAATGATAATAAAATCTGAATCATGATTTTTGTCAGGGGCACAGTGGAAACATAACATCGATGGCTGCAGCACACTACAGTCATGGATGCGGTTCCCTATTTGTTGTTTGCGTTCTGCCTTCCGCCACAGCCACTGATCCATCCAAAGCTAATCACTCCAAACGGCATTACAATTAGTGCAGTTTGGAGTCAAACATCCATCTCCTGGTCTATCTATCACCGTTTTTTTTCTGTATGTGGTAATATTCCCCAATTAAAGCATTATTGTAGCCTACTTCATCAAGGGCTAAAGTAATCAAGATTAATCTCAGTGAGCTGACACGCGCTGTTTGCTAAGGAACACACAGAACAATTGCTCTGGGCGAGCATCATTAGGAAATGCAATAAAATTAGGAAAACTGATTATATTTCAGAACTGGGGAGCAAAATAAAAACACAATTTGGGAAGGGCTTCAATTATGGCGGCTGCGCTTGCTTGTTGGAACATCAGCCATTAAACCACTTTACAGTTGTAATGCTTGAGCATAAGTTTGTTGTGTGCAGTATGTGCCTAGGAATGTGAGTTTGTGTGTACATCTCTGCATTCCTGTAGATGGTGTATGCATGTGCGTATTTGTCGTCATGTTTATGTTGGTGGGAGGAAGGTTGGTGTTGCTGGTGGTAAGCCTGTAGCCACATACACAGGCTTCCAGCCAGCTATTGACACTGACTTGGTCTTAGCCAACGGCTGCAGCAACCATTTTAGGCTCTGTTGTCAATTGGTATCTAATAGGGGTTAAGTGTTTTGAATTCTTTTGAGGGGAAAAAAGCCACCGGAAGGCAAGTTTTCATTTAATTATAGCTCGGATGGGAGATGGAATATATGTGTTGTATATTGTGTATTCGGTGTGTATATTCTACAGTATTCATGTGTATGTGTTTTCCACACTGCATTTGCATGTGTGAAATTCTATAGGTAAAGCATGTGTGCTTTGTTTATTTATTTGTTCCTGCCTTGAATAGCTTGTTGGTGAGGTATAGCAGGGCAATCTATTTATGTCATTCATGGCCACTCGGTAGTGAACAATACTCTGAAACACACACTGTGATTTGCCGGTTAGCAGTGAAACCGTTTTAAATGCTTATTAATCTTGCCTGAGGCCAAACTCTTCCTCCTCCTTCCCCAAAATGAGAAAATGAATGAAAATACATGAAAATATGAAAAATACCTTATCTTATCACCGTGTGGAGGTAATATTGTGTGATCCCTCGCTGAAATAGCTCTGAACATCCCATGAATATATTTTGAATATTCCCTTCGCCTGCGTTTGAATTGATGTACAGCAGGGCGTATATGCATTCGTGCCGTCTGTCTCGTGTCAAGCATCAGCCAGATCCAAACATTTCCCCAATCAACTCTGACAAGAAAGGCCACTTTCCATTCATTTAGATTGGATAAAGGAATAAAATGAAATTGCCTTATTGTTTTTCCTCTACAGATTTGTCCTGGTCTCTCTCCCATACATCAGATTAGTGTACCTGGCCATAGATAGAAGCTAAGCTGAACTGACTGACATAAGTGATAACAGGCACAATGGAGGTACAGTATATTGGTATTCAAAACCCCCCGGTGTCCATCAGGTGTGGACCCTATCACAGCTGGTGTGTGTGTGTCTGTGTGTATGTGTGTGTGTGTGTGTGTGTGTGTGTGTGTGTGTGTGTGTGTGTGTGTGTGTGTGTGTGTGTGTGTGTGTGTGTGTGTGTGTGTGTGTGTGTGTGTGTGAGAGGGAGAGAGAGAGCAAAACCAAAGAAAGAAAGAAAAAGGAATGATGGTGCATTTGGGGATCCTTTTAGTTTCTTACAACAATTGCAAAAAAGTCTTTGCTGACATGCGGAAACCTTGCACTCCATATTTTGTCATTTTTATTTTTTTTGAAGGTAAACAGTGACGAGGTGATATCATCTGACTTCATCTGAGTTAAACAGCTCAATAAAACGGTTTACAAAATCACCTTTTTCCTTTCCTGAAAAGTAACAGTTTTGGACATAAAAGGTTTCCACCCGACAGTGATTATCATGAAAGTGTGAAATTAAAATTCAGTGTTTCAGTTTAATTTTAAGAATCAGAACAGATGTATTAATAAAAACCAAGGCAACAATGTATCATTGTTTGAGGCCTGGCTTCATTTGTATTCCATCTTTACTGTAAGTGTTAGTTTTTCCTGTAGCGCTCAAAGTTAAAACACAATCACTATTTTACACTGATCCACTCCCTATGGTCAGTTTTGGACCCACTGAATGGCTTTCATGAATATTGTCACAGCCCATTTATTGGGGTCAATTTGATATTTGCAGGCCACATATGGATGAGAACTCTCCAAATCAATACCATAACACACACATATGCTACTATGTGATAGTCATTGTTCTGAAAACGTAATCAATATGCTCATAAAAAAAAAAACTGGACGACCTTTTGGTGCTCCATGACCCTTTTGCTTCTGATTAACCTTGTTCACACTGCGCCACTGACCTGTGCCTATAGACCATAATGAATTATAAATGCACTTCATTATCACCGTGCAATCGTTAAAGGGATATCATACACTGCATGTAAGTGTTTTTCTTTTGTCCCAACTGGGTTGATTTCCCTCCCTCATTGTTTTTCCATGGTTGTTTTATGCAATTTGTCCTCTTTCTTCCTTTCTCTCGCCCTCCTTTCTCTTCTTCCTTTTTGCATATTGCCAGGCCTCCAAGGATGGGGCAACAGAGGAAGGAGGCAAGAAGGAGAGAAATAGTTAACAAACTCTGCAAATGATTGATGGGCTAATTTCAAACCCTGAATAAAGCAGTTTCCTAAGTCTGTTGATTCTCCATTTATTAGGTAATAGAAACATTTATCAAAAAAGTCACATTTTTTGCTTAAGCAATAATTGCATTTTTAAGCCCTCATTAGGCCTTCCATGCATACATAATCCAATTGAATAAATACAGTGTTGGAGTGAAGAATTGATACCTCTCCTATGGTAAACTGAAAGTTGAGGATTCTGCAGCTTGACTCCCGTTCAAATGGAAAAGTACAGTGAAAGGTATAACTTATGATCTAGCACACCAAAACCCTTCCAGTAGCTTAATGTAATATGTACTACTACTATCATTTTCCTTGTTGCAGTGGTCAGAGCGCAAACACACTTTTCCCTGATGGAGGGTGAACCAACCATAATTTGGCTTACCCATCTTTGCAGAATGGCATTAATCTACTGTACTGTATTTAATCTAAATTAATATAATACATATATTATAATACAGCAAATATTAAAATGACAACCCAGCAAATATTATGTTCAATTGTGTGTTCAAATTATCATGTTCAAAATGAACTCCACCGACGTTTGTCTTCGTTTTTGAGAAGACATTTGTAGTTGCCCATAGATACAACATGTGTCTATTTGTGAATATGGAACTTATTTGTGCTATTTGTTCAAACAAACACATAAGCCCTATAATTAAAATTAGACATTGCTTTTATTGTCCAGAAGTATTTGGTAGTAAGGAGAGAATGCTAAGAAAGAAATAGCCTACATATTTGCTTTTCTGAAAGTTACTTTTTGTTTGCATTGGAGGCTATATGTCTCGTGATGATCACAGAGCTTTAGTGGAGCTTTTCAGTGTTGTATCACTAGAGTAGCTGCACTGTACATCATGTGAATGGGGGTTTTCACTTTCTGTATTGCCTGGCCAGGAACAGAGGTTTTTACACTTTATCTCCTACCAGCCTACTGTAGCTTTAGCCCTTTGCGTATGTAGCCACATCAAAACAGCAGTCATGTCTTGTTACCTGGCAACAGTCCCACTAGCCGGCTAAGGCTCCTGTTCCAGCAGAGAGAGCCAGTTTTAATCACCTAGCAAATTCCCAGCACTGAAAACAGACAGGGCCTCAGCATAATCTTGTTAGCACGATGAGGCCGTTTTCAGATATCATTGCTAATCAAATCATCCCAAAGGCTTTGAGCCCGGGGTTTTTTTTGGTGGGAGACGTGGTAGTAGTGGTGGTGGTGGATGCAGCAGATGTGTGTGTGTGTGTGTGTGTGTGTGCGTGGAGGGTGGAGGTGATGAAGCGGGTGTGTGTTTGTGTGAACACATGTATATGTGCATTCATAGAGTAAGGGGGTGGTTTGTGGTTTGCAAAACATACCACTGTGTAAAAAAGAGAGGAGGAATACAGCAGACTTTTGAAGATCCTCTGCATTACACACCACCATACACTTATAAGCACCCATACACCCTTGTATATACTATATGTACATGCATACTCATCATCGAAACCAACCCCCCCCCTCTCTGCCTTCCCCTCCAAACTCCCTCTTTGGTCGTGAGCTCTCACTTCAATTTGAAAGGCTCCTCCACTTCTCCCAGTAGATAACCTGCATTTTTTTTAATAGCCCAGAGCCACTCGCCAGCACCCAGAGAGACTCCCCAACCCAGGGCCCAGGAGAGCCCGCACAACAGAGAGAAAAGGAGAACAAAGCCAACCTGCAAAGTCTTAAAAAGTTAAAAGTGTACTTTGATAGCCTCGGCCTACCTATTGCGGCGGCGCTGATCCTACCCCAGGGAGACTGACAGCACCGCAGAGAAAGAGGGAATACAGAGGAGAAGGGGAAGAAGAAGTGGGCCACGGCAACCCCAAACTCTTCTCTTCTTCTATTTTCCATATCTACACGCGCACATACACTAGAGTTTGACACAGTATATTCCGAGATGATGCTTTTGCTTTTCCAGCACAGCGAGAGTATTGGAATAAAACCAGAACTACTTTCTGCATTAGCATATCTATCTTTGAACAGTACAGTGAGTTGGAGCTGGGAGATACTGTACACTGTGCAAAACACAACATTTAAAGGTAGTGATTGTGCCGAGGGATTCACAACTCGAATTTCCTTTTACAAATCTCCCAGAGCACATTGATATTGTGTAGTGACATGTGGGCATGTAAGTTGCAGTGGAATATCTTGAAATCCTGTATAAAGATCAGTGATAGCATGAGAATACTGTTCCACGTTTGAAACTTGGGCAGATTCCCAAAAGCCACAGTAGGCCATTAGTTTACTACCATGGTATTCTCCAAACCTCCATCTCTCCTGAGTAAACTTGTGTGGAACAGTTCTAATTATATTTAAAGACCATCTTAAATGACTTGAGTCATCAATGGTGAACTAGGACAAAATGTAGGGATTTTTTGAGTTGAACAAAATCAGGGAGACGGGGATGGTGATATAATAGTAGTCGCTTAGATTTAACATAGTCTCGCTTTGCCAGACCATCCACACGCTGCGGAGCAGAGGAGGGTCTGGCTAGTCCACACAGCATTCCGGGATGGGAGAAAAACGTGCTCTGGTTTATTGGCATTTCTTTAAACCAATCACAATCGTCTTGGGCGGTGCTAAGCTCCGGAACAGAGCTACTGTAAAATAGTCGTACAAGAGAAAACTCAGATTGGACAGATAGTCTATTTAGCTGTCTCAACTTACCCTGCAGAGATCTGAGGAGCAGTTAACCATAGTCCTCATAAATCCACTGAGCGTTTCATCTTTGATTTTCTAATAACTTTTTCCTCTGTTCTGAAAGTATTTCCAGAATTGCAAAAGACTCTATATCCCCGACGTTCCACTTCCAGGATTGTTCCGGTGCCGCAGGAAATTCCGCCGGATGCATGTATTTTCGCCGATGTCCGTTTCCTTCCACTTTCTTTGTGTTGGAATTTTAAACTCTGGTGGATTTATGAGGACTATGTTTAACTGCTCCTCAGATCTCTGCATGGTAAATTGAGACAGCTAGCTAGACTATCTGTCCAATCTGAGCTTTCTCTCGCATGACTAAAACAACTTTTGAACGTACACGTTCCACCAAAATAAGTTCTTTCCCGAGGCTATTTTGCAGCGGCTCTGTGCGGAGCTTAGCACCGCCCATGACGATTGTGATTAGTTTAAAGAAATGCCAATAAACCAGAGCATGTTTTTCTCCCATCCCGGAATGCTGTGTGGACTAGCCAGACCCACCGCAGTGTTTGGAGGAGGGTCTTGCAAAGCGAGACTACTATCTGGATAACACAATAAAAATAAGATTGTGCCACTGTTTCATAACGCTAACAAGGGTGGTATAGCCAGTGATAGCATTATGTCCTTGCTCAATTTGCACAACAATAAAAAAAAATTGTACAAAAATGTATTATCAGTTATATTTTTATTTTAGATTGTCATTTGAAATAACGTTTAGAATTTTCTTGTGTCGTACAAAACAAGCAAAGAAATATGTAATTGTAATTTTTAGATCTAAAGAGGAAATACAGTCACAACTTGAGAAACAGGTTAAAAATCTTCTTAACCGTACATTGGCTAGAATATTTTACTCTTATTTTACTTTCTGCATTAAGCTGACCTGTGCCAAGATGCTGCCAGCTGCTTTATGACTAACTGTTAAATAATACCTTCTTTCAGAATGAAGCGGTCAAAGCTGTGCTAATATCAATATGTGAACCACTAAACATACATATATATGATCAGATGATAAAATAATCACTATTTTAAAAATATCGACTGATGAATTTCACTCTATAATGATCCCCGTCCTTTCACCATGTCATTACTGGGATGACTGATGAATCACTTCTTCTTCAACACCACATAAAGTCAAATGTTTCTTAATGAAGCCTTTCAGATGTCATCAAACCTCCATGTGGAGAATCATCATTTATGGTTTGTCATGAATCACCAATTAAAGAAACTCCCACATTAAGGTCTCATAATTGCTAAGGGGTGACTTTACATCAAATGTGGCAAATTACTGCCCACAGTGTTGCAATTTACTGCCTTCGCTAAAGCTGTTGTTGGGCCTTAAATCATTGACCTTAAGTGTCAGAAGCCCCTGTCTGATGAGTGTGACTGGTGACAATAAGCTTGGAGCGTTCCTCCTTTACAATAGCAGGGGGTGGATGGAACTAGTGTGAATGGATACAATCCCTACCACACACACATACACCCACACACACAAACCTCCTCCTCTTCCCTGTTATTAAATTTGCCTGTTAATTTTCTCTAAGGGTTTGGTGTAATTAATGGACCAGTTTAGAATGGCCAGCGAGACCCGAGCCGCCGTCACTATCCTTGTCCCTGCGGTCAGTCATGTAGGGCCCCTCCCGAGGCCCACTAGGGTCTCCTCAGCGCGGGCGCTAGGCCCTGTCAGTCACTTGCCCTCCCTGGGACTGGGGCCTGTCCATCAGGAATGGAGTGATGGAAAGATGAAGGCAGGGAGGGACAGTATGGTTGGCTACGGCTGTGTTCCCCTCAAGTGGCTATGGTTGTGCTGATTACTGCCCATTTACATTTCATCAGCAGGCCAGCTAGCCCTGCGCTGTTACCACCACTGACTCATTAGCACTAAGGGGGAGGGGGGCAAGGAGGGAGGGAGGAAGAGTGAGGTGTGCAAAGGCCTAAGGCATCCAGGATCTAAAATACACCAGAGGGAGGTTTCAGAAAAAGAGCAGAGAAAGAGGCAGCTTGACAGAGAGAGAGAAAGAGATAGAGAGAGCAAGAGAGAGAGAGAGCAAGAGAGAGAGAGAGCGAGAGAGAGAGAGAGCGAGAGAGAGAGAGAGATAAAGAGAGAGAGAGAGAGAGAGAGGGGTCAGCCATTGTGCCTCTGTCTGATCAGATAAAACATAGAGGAAAGGAGGAGGGATTTAAATCGATATGTAATAATGTCCAGTGCTGTCTCTGGCCCTGCCCTTTCCTGGATGAGTCAGAGAATGAGAGTCCCTGTCAGTGGTTGGATGCATTTACACACAAACAAATGATCTGCTCTTTGTGGCGCACATCTCATCTCCCAACGCCTATCTGTAGAAACATGACGTCTCGCTCCAATAAAAACTGTGCATCTCCAAATCTGGTGATTTTTCAGATAAACTGAAGGATTAAGTGAATACTACTTGTTACACTAAACAAACCTTTTAAAAACCCAATGGATTTCAGGAAAAAAATGTATTGTCACAAAGCTGAAAAGGGGCTTTTCTTAGGTAATGGAAATGTAACAATGGCCTAGGAACAATTTGTCCAAGGACAATAATTAGATAAACAAATATACCTGCAATGATGAGATCACATCTATGATAGACTGTTAAAAAAATATATGATTTTATGCTCATGTGCAAATTCACCTTTAAGTATAATTTTAGGCCTCAGACCTGACAGAAACATTTATGGTTACAAATAAGATTTCATATTCAACAGAACCCAGAAATATTACACAACCTTTGACCTTCTCACTTTGTGGTGGACCATACGAATGCAATTTTCCTTCGTCACATTAGTTTCAAATATACTATAGAGGTAAACAAAGATCATATATTCTATACAAACTGGTGCTTCCTGTTGGAAAGAGGTATGCTAAAATCTATCCATTTTAAACCACTGACATTGACATTGAATTTTAACTCCATCTGGCCTTAAAGAGTCAACATAAATAGTATTTCAAAAATCAATGAGCAGTGCATGTACAACACAGTTTTAATTGTGCCAGAATGTCTATTGAGAAGCAAAATGTTGTGCTCACTGTCAGTGTCCAGTCCAGATAACCAGAGACTTGGCTGGGGTGGTGAAGTGGGTGGGGGTCAGAAATTCCTCATGACTATCACACTACAGACACCAGAGAAAGAGAGAGAGAGAGAGAGAGAGAGAGAGAGAGAGAGGTGTGTGTGTGTGTGTGTGTGGGGGGGGGGGGGGAGAGAGAGCGAGAGAGAGAGAGAGAGAGAGAGAAGATGTATAACGGGATATGAGATTAAATACAGTATGTCTGCCCTCTTCTGGTCACCACCACCACTAGCCACACTGACGGGGGGGGGGGAAATCAAGGGGGGAGGGGGGTCCGAAAGGCTAGAAGGGGAAAATGCAAGAGACAGAGGGACAGCAATGTAGAGGAGGAGTAGATGAACAGCAAGATGACACAGATGAGGGAGAGATGAGGAGGAAATAACTTACTGTACTGGCACATAGCTGCCCTATAAAACGGATTATACATTTGTCTAAAAATAACACTAAAATCATAAAGCAATTTCCATTACTATTTCTTATCTTGTGTAACCCTCATCATAACAATTAGCATTGTTTGTTTGTGCTGTGGTTATTATCCTATTCCCTTGTCACAAGGAAATTATAATTTCATATTAGGTACCTCATTTACTGTTAATATTAATCCAATATCATATAAAATGACATTTCCAAGTGACTAAAAACTCCATGATATTCAAAATGTAATTAAAGAGTGCTGCCATATCCTGCTATGTTCATGATTATTAAACCAATGGCTTGATTATGAGGTGGAAAAGAAAATAACAAAATGGAAATGGTTTGCCACTGTTTCTTGACTGACAGCATTGTTTCTAATCTCATTAGCGACAGGAAATTGACTGCAAATGATCAGTGCACATTCCTAATATTGCTAATTTACTTTTAGTTACTTACTTATTTACATTGTGTTTCTTCAACACCCGATGTGTATTTTTTGCCATAATTGCCACAGATCTGACAAAAGGACAGTCAGTGAATGACACACAAACTGGGTGTGTATGTGCCTATGAGTGTGTGTGTGTATCCATGTGTGGGGAGGTTTGCGTGCATGTGCGAGAATGAGTGTGTGCAGGTGCGGCACATGAGTCTGTGTGTACTCGAGTCTTATACATAAATGTGTGTGTGTGTGTGTGTGTGTGTGTGTGTGTTTGTTCTCTTGGGGCCCACCTCTGCCTTTAGGTGCTATTGGGGCAGGTGTGTAGCCAACAGGCAGCAGTGATGGCTAGTTAGCCAACTCTGAGGTGAGAGGTTTAGTCTTAGAAGAGCTAGTTAGTGGTAGGCAGGATTAAGCTCTTTATGTCAGTAGCAGATGACTCCTTATTCTTCTGTGCTGGTTCAGGTTTGTTTGAAAATTTTCAAAAATTGGTCCCACTGAGGTTCACACATTTTGTGGTTCTATCTAGGCCTTGGGCACCAATCTAAGGCAATGTGCTTTAGATAGGAAAATATGTCAACAATAATAATTGTTTGTTTTTTTTCAGGTTATTCACAGACCAATGTTAGAACCACATTATTTACAATCAATGGATCTGATTCTGCATCCTTGTGAGGGTCAATATAGGACATCTCCACTTTATCAGAAAATACCCTACGTTATAATTGCACTGAGTGCAATCATTAAAAAAACTCACATTCTTATTGTATAAAACTAAACCTCTTTTTAGCTTACATTTTCAAACCAATTATAGTGCTGAAATAGACAGACAGACAGACTGGAAATGCACTTTGCTTGCTTTTCCAACTCATGTATGAACTTGTAATATTGTTTTCATTCGTGCCGGCTTCACTGTAATACATCCTTGGCCAGTGTAAAAGAGATGTCAATCTCATTGTGACATATGGGTAAATGAAGATTAAATATGAACAAAAAATATTGATTTGGTGCAGGGTTTATTTCTGAGAGTACAGTTACATGTCTGATGTGATAGTGAGTTGCTGTGCCAGGGAGTACCAGCGGGTCTGTGTTTGTGCTGGTCCATGGTTTACTGTGTTTTTGATACTATGCCAGTCTGTGTGTAAGTGTGCCAGTGAATGAGTGCATCCACCTGCTTTTTTGTTTATCTGTTTGCATGTTCATATGTGCACTGTACATGTCTGGCTGATTGTGCATGTGCCTGCTTGCCTTTGTGCATGTATTTGTGCTCTCTGTCTGTATGTGTGTGTGTGTGTGTGTGTGTGTGTGTGTGTTCCCCTGGGCTTTCAGGGTAAGCCTTCGCGGCCTTGTGCTCCTCATCAGACTCTGTGTCTGGGGGCATTGCTGTAGGGTGGGCCTCCACCGCGGGGACCCTGGGACCGATGGGGGACAATCACTGCTGCCTCATAGCTGCGAGGAAGGAGACAGACAGATACTGCATGGATGAAAAGAGAAAAAAGAGCATGAATTCTGTTTGCTCTCCCATTTTTGTCCTTTTTGTTTTTTTACTCCTCTCTATCCGTTTTGCCCTAATCCCTCCTTCCTTTCCGTAAGGATCTGTAAGGAGTTTCACAAGATATCACCTTTCACAAGATTGTGTTTTGTGTGTGTGTGTGTCTTATTATATGTGTATTTTAAGGGAATCTTCTGTCAACACTTCCTCATCTCCTTGTCACACAGCAAGGCAGGCTTTTTTCCTGTGACAGACCTCCGGAAGGAGAGAAACCTTACCTTCCAAAAATCAAAAGAGCACACTACCCCTACATTTATCACTCAAGTATTGACAAGGTTGGGGAGGATCATTTTACATATTGTTATTACCTGCTTTTTTGCAAAACTGCATCAATTAGCTGGATTACTGATTAATTGCCTGCGAAAATAATCTGCATTACATGTCATTTTGGATGGAATCCCATTTGATACGGAGTTAACAAGAAAGTCGTTTTCACCTTCTAGCATGTGATTGGAATCATAATTATGCAGTTTATGATGATCACAATTATTTTCGTGCTATTTGAATTTCCAATTCTTCCTCCATTTTTATTAATCAATCAAGTAATCTCCAACAACACAGCATCTTTTGTGATTTTCATTAACCATACCATTTGTCATGATCATTTCTTAATTTGCCATTTTCATTTCATGCGTTTGTTAAAAGGTTAGAGTAATGTATTTCTGCTCCAGGTGTAATAAGTTACATCTCAACACTGTGTATTGATCACAACCGGCAGACAGGAGCCACCTATTATGTCAAAAACTAAACAATCAAGTGAAATATTTAAGAAATTATCTTATTCTTTCCATTTATGATTTAAGGTTTGGACATAAAAGGATTGTAGGCTACTATGGACACAAAACAGAAGTAAATGCCATATTGCTAAAAACCTTTTGCCAAATTCTCAATAGTTTATTTGCTATTGTTTATAAAGAAATAATCTACAGGCCGTTGTTCTTACTCTCTGGCATGAGAAATGGCCGCTGTTGTTAATGATATTCTGTGCAAACAATGTAATAAGGCAGGTTAATCAGGCCGGCATGATTTTCTATTAGCTTTGTTTACTCAGTCTGTGAGGACTTCGGGGGCTGGTTTCATCTCAATAACAAAGGAACAGACTCAATGCTCTGACATTTGTTGCTGAAATCCACAATAGGAGCCAGTGAAAAACTATGACAAACTGCAGGGAGTGTTCTTACTGTGCTGAGAGAGCAGCCATGCCAGTGACAGGCCCTGTAGGTTTGAGATAAAATCTGATCTTAACAAACATCTTGCCAAAAAAAGTAACGTGATAGGTAATAATGGCAATGAGCTAGCCTAGCTCTGAAACAACTGTGTTGAAACCAAATATGTGAAATGATTGCTTTGCACTATACAAGCTGTCATAATTTAAAAGATGACTTTAGTCTATAACCTGAATGTTTCAATATTCTCCAATATTCCATGACTTCATTTAATCATCTGCCTTCTCAGTGTCTGTCTTTTGTTATGTGTTGGATGCAGCATTTGTTGTTGCTCTTTGACTTTTGAAAGTGTTTCAAAAGTAACACAATTACAAAGCGCTGCTCTCTGACACATGACAGATTCAACCGCACACTGATCAATTGTTCTTTACGACGCATCCTGCTGCCTTCACTATGGATTCCAAATCTCAACCGGTGACTTCACCTAGATCGGATTACCTGCTCCCTTCCTACGATGGGAAGAAAAGTAGATTTCACCTTTGGCCCTTTAGGTTCTCTTGTCACACACATTAACGTTAGGTAAGGTTCAACTTCATGCATAGTTCAGTGGTTCTTTGAATACCAGAGACAATGACTTTACCACAGTTTAAAGTGCAGCAAAACAAGTTCAAAGCATGCACTGATCTGGGAAAATGGTACAACGATACATTTAGGATAATAAGTGGGGTTAAGAGTTTTTTAATACCTGGATGATTTTGCTACCTCTAATGCTAGTGTAATTGGCCTAGTGTTTGATGGTAAAATATCTTCAGATACAAGCAGGTACTGAGAAATTTAAAGAGATACTTTGACATTTTTGGGAAATATAGACACTTATTTGCTTTCTTGCTGAAAGTTAGATGAGAAGATAGATACCACTCTCATTTGTATGCCAAATATGAAGCTAACAGCCAGGAGCCAATTAGCTTTGCTTAGCATAAAGACTGGAAACAGGTGGAACAGCTAGCCTGGTTCTTACACGCCCTCATACCTGAACGATAGAATAGGTTGATTTTCAATGACTCCCAAAACAACATCTATTAGCGTTTTATTTAACACGGTGGCCATTTTGAAAATGTTTTTCTCACATGACATGACATTATATTTAAGGTAATGGTCGCACTTTTAAACACATAGTTAACGTTGAGAAACAATCGCCCTATATGGTTGTTTCTGGGTGTGGACGGTCTGCTGGCTCGGTCCAAAAGTAACAAAATCCACCTGTCAGCAAGTGTAAAAAGTCTGTGGTTTTATTTAGCCTTATTTAACATTTTACAGTATTTTAATGGACAGATATAAGATATAAGAGTGGTATTGATCCTCTATACCTCTTAGCAAGAATAAGCACACATTGCTAAAATGTCAAACTATTGCTTTTAAGCCTTGTTAAATAAATATGAATACCATATTGTAGAAATGTTTAACCTGCATGTGTAAATGTGACCAAAAAAAAAGAAATGTGATCAGTGTCAACCTAATATTATAACCACTGAGTGACGCAGCAGGAGTTCCTTCATGGTCTGTCTTGTCAGCGAGAGAGGGGTGAGAGACAGGAGTGTGTGTGCATGCATACATGTGAGCGGGTAGGTAGGGGGTGGGGGGGTGGCGAGGTGGAGGGGTCAGCAAGGAAAAACTCAAAAGATGAGAGTGTGTGTCATGTGCCATAACGGCGACCGCTCATCTGCTTTTAGACGGTGTAAAAGAGACAGCAGAGACAGAGACAGACAAACCGACAGAAGGAGAGAGAAAGATGGAAAGAGAGAGCGAGAGAGAGAGAAAAGAAGGGATGATCAAAAGGATTGCAGCCATAGTGATGAGGCCTCTGACTGGATGGACGCTGTCTCCATCCAGTTTGCTCTCATCAGTGTCAATGCTTCTCTGACAGACATGGTGCAGCAGGCAGGAGCTGGATGCCTTATACTCTTACACTCCTGTCTGCCCACACTCACACACACTTTTTTCTTTCTTTCTTTCTTTCTTTGGGTTTGCTCTCTCTCTCTCTCTCTCTCTCTCTCTCTCTCTCTCTTCCTCTCTCTCATACACATATACACACACACACACACACACACACACACACACACACACACACACACACACACACACACACACACACATTTTTCACATCACACCAACGCCTGTCTGCATAAGCTAACACAAAGCTAATAATGGCATTTTGGTATTGTGATTTATTACTAATCTGTCACTCCAACAGGTAGTGTGTACTTATCCTGGAAGCAAATCATGTATTGTATGCAGCTTGTTTTGAACTGTCTTTTAAAAATGTACCTGTGTAACTACCTTCTTTCTCTGAACTCTGAAGCACCTATGAATATTTTTTTTTTCAGCCAGGATGGCAGTAACCAGATCCTTTCTGTTGGGAAGACACAACACAGTATCTTTCACCTGATCCTTAGATCCATGTCAATAGATGTGCTTTGGAAATCCCCGTCACCCTATTCTGTCGTGTATGCCTGCGGCCACATCTCTATGGCCACGGCCACATCCCTACTGCCACACACACTTCTGAGTGAAAGCAATTGTTCAGGATTTGGGGTATCCAAATCCAAAATACTCCAGTACTTTCCAGGGGTTGCGACAGGTACTGGTGAGAAGATACTGTAATATATGTTTGAATAATAGATCTGTGAGTTTTCAGACACTTACTCAGAGACAGGATTGTTAAGTTATCACAGCAAACATTTTAGCCGCAATCACGAGGTAAAGAGTAGAATTACGCCGTTCACATTGCAAATTAAATTGCATGTAGTTGATTGGCAACCCTGTGATGGTTTTTTTTTTTTTTTTTTGCGTCAAAGCACTGGTCTTATTGAAATGAATAAAAGGGCTACGATTTACTTTTCTCCTTTTTTTTCGATACAAATACAGCCTTACTATGACTTCATTCTAATGTTATGGGTAAAATGACATTTGATGTGGCTGGACACTATTGCTTCATAGGCACTATATGCAAGTGGGAAAAAGCTGTTTTTCAGAGAAAACCTACCAAACATCGATGCTCAAAGCAACAAATGTAAAAGCCTTCAAAAGCACTGAATCACCATTGTGTTTTATTAACCAGAAATATGTTGTGGACTCCTCACAGTATCAACTCAACCTGCTTGGATTTAGGCTGTTTAACTTCAACAGCTTTTTAAGAGGAGATTTCCCAGCTCTGATAGACACCGTCAATAAAGCGCGCTCCCATAATGAAGTGCTGTTTAGCATTAGCTATTCATAGCTTCAAGTGGGAAGCATAACATCCCACGGGCCGCTTTCACTCTTAAACCACAATAATGGCACTTTCATTTAACCCCTTAATATATGTTAATCCAGGGATGTCAATGGGTTCTCTTAACACTCATGCAAAGACTGTTGGGGGCCGAGAGGCCGGCGAAGAATGAGCTGAACACACAGACAAAGGCTGGCTTGAAAGATGGCCCTGATATTTGATTTAATAAGAGAGCCTTCCTTAAAACAAAGGCACATTGTTGGCTCTTGGCTCTGTGTGCTATGTTTGGTGTGTGTGTTTATCTGATGTAGAGCGGGTTGCATGTATGACTGCATGTGTGTGCGTGTGAGTTTTATCCACCCACATGCTGGTCTACCCAGGCCCTCTGTTTGTTTCACTTCCCCTGGATGGGTTGCCAGTTTAGGAGACTCCATGCCTCAAACGGCCAGCAGAAGGGTTTAAAGATAGGGTGGGGAGAGGGAAAGTGATGAATATTTAGGGCCTATTGAAATGAAAATTCCAGCAGCCTCTGGAGACCAGGGCTTATAAGTCATTGCCGAAGGGATCTCCATCTGCTTTTACCTTTAGCTTCTCTAGCTATCTATCTATCTATCTATTTATCTATCTATACATGTATGAGGTGGCAGAGGTGGGTTTACTTGTCTGCAGTCACACACTTAAACATGGTGCTGTGCATACCTGCATGCATACCTGCATGCAAACCTAAACCAAATTTCTAGTAAAGTCAACTAATTCGGGATAACAGTGTGTGTCTGTGTGTGTCTGTGACTGTGTGTGTCTGTGTGAGTGTAAGTGTAAGTGTGAGTGTATGTGTGTACGTATAATGTAGTATATGTCTCATAGAGGTCTGAGAGGTGCATGGCTTTGACAGAGGCAGCCCACAAATCAGGAGTAAATCAGGACCTGGGGGCATGCCGGCTTCACTGAGGGGGAAGTGAGACATATTCACTGAGACCAAATCAGCCTCAATCTGGCCTCAGAGAACCCTGTGTACCACTGACCCAACAACCAACAACCACCCCACACACAAACACAGCTTGTCTGTGGTTATGTGTGTGAGTTGTGTGTCTATAGATATATAGACATATTGTTTAAGCATTTGCCACATAGTTAGATTCCAATACAAACCACTTCAAACAGATGATGGTAGTGTTAATGAGGCAGGTGCTTCAATCAAATCAAAACTCCCAACGACCCCCCCTCACTGAATCGTGAACTGCCTGCACAGTGGTTGTGTATTTAGACATAAAGACAACAGTGACAGTCGATGACATGGACAAGACTAAAACTGGCTCAGGGACTGTTTGTATTACAGTAAAAAATGCCGTCACCCAGACATGATGAAATGACGAGGAAACAGCCGGTATAAGAGGCTTTAGATTAACTGTATATTCAAGATTTCCTAAACACCTCCAATAATACCTGCCATCCCTAAAACGTGTGGAGGTGTTAGCAAGAGCAGCATGGTTGCTTTGGACTGATATCTATGTTTCTCCTCTCCTAAAGCTGAGGCACAGTTTTGAAGAAGACAGACATGATACATACAGGCCGACGCATTGAGTTGTAAAGGATACATTTTGCTTTCAAGAGGAGGGATGGTATGGTGAGACATACTGTGCAGGCTCATTGTACGGCTTAGTACTTTTTTGACTGCCAACTGAAAAGGTTTCGCAGTTTCCATCCAGCTGCTTTTGAGTTTTCTTGGCACTGAAGTATCAATGTATCACATCAAAACAATAATAGCCCACATCCTTAGAAGTCCTTCACATCCCTTTGATGGCAAACTGTAGTGTTTGCTTTCGAAGATCTCATCACAACCTTAGTTTTACATGAAATGGATTAGAAACTCTCATCGTTAGGATGCTGTGTACAGTCCAGAAATGCAAGAAACCATTATGACTTAGTTTTTTTTATCATTAATTATTACCATCATTATTTTTTTTTAAATCTTCTAAGATCTAAACTGGATATCACTGTCAAAACACGTATCCATTTAGCTAATGAAATAACAAGCACTTGAATTAGATAACACAATATGTCCAGCTGAGAGTAAGAACCTTTGGTTTATTATGAAAAATAAAACATTATAAAGATGTGGCTTTAAGTCAATGATCGCTAGACACACATTATTTAAAGACATGTAAGTATTTGTCTTAGTTGTTTTTAGTTGGGTGTCAGTGGTTTTTCCCTGAGCCAGGGTGCATGTGGCAAATCTGAAGGGCCTTGTGTTCACCGGCGAGCTCTCTGCCAGACACAGGCCATCCCAGGTCACCGCCACTCCACAACCAATCTGTGTCATCACCACCACATTTTCCCACTTCCCTGACAACGTGTTACACCCCAATCCGTCCTCCATTGCTTTCTACGCCCCCTTGCTTGCTTCTCTAAATCCCCACTCACTTTCTCCTTTCATGCATTCCCTCTTCCTTTTATCCACCTCCTCACCCTCCTTTATTTTTCTAACCCACTCTCTCCAATTCACTATTTTATTCTCCTCTTAAACCTCTTCTTCTTTTTTTTCCTCTTTCTACAGTATCTCATTCCTCTTCCTGTTCTCATTACTCCCTCCGTTTCCTCATGCCTTTGCTATGCTTCCTCTCTCTCTTTCTACTCTATCCCTCCCATTCTCCAGCGCTCTCCTCACATCAGAAAGTGTTGGATTTTGACATCTGCCTGCAGGAGCAGTGACCCATGAAGTAATTAGAGGAGGAATCTCGCCTTCTCTTTCTCCCTCCACTCCCTCCCCTCCATCTTCTCCGCTCTCTGTCTGCTCTGAGCCGAGGATCATATAAAAAGCTGGTCATGTTTACTCCCTGATCCATCTAATTTCTGTAACGAGGGCCGAGCGGGCCTCATCTCCTTACCGCGCCACGCTTAAGCCAAGGCGTTGGGCTGGAGAGGCGCCTCAGGCCGCCGCAGGGCACCGCGGAGCCTCAACACACCGCTCAGCCGCAGAGACGAGACTGGGACCTAACCGGATTAACTCCCAACCAGCACAGGTGGAGGGACCCTGCTCCGAACAAGCACACACACACACACACACACACATGCATACATGTGCAGAGAGAGCAAGATGCAACTTTACACCATTTAATGTATCATCAAAAAAAGTGCTGGGATGAGACATCTACGTGATTATATGTGTGTGTATTTTTTGTGTGGCTGTCATGTGTGTGCTGCAGAGAAAATAAATAAAGTAAAAAAACTTCAGCTGCTGCAATATGAGATGAGAGAACACAATTATGAATTGCTCCGGAGCTTACGGCCACTCCGGTGATAACTCTCAAGTGCTGTGGTATCAAATTGCTAGAGCATAGAAACACACACACACACACACACACACACACACACACACACACACACACACACACACACACACACACACACACACATACATACATACATACATACACATACATAGAGTACACCCCCACCCACAATTGAAAATATTTGCCTCTGGATTGCAAATGTAATATGTAGGATAAGGGTTGATGTATAATGCAACAAAGTGAAGTCTGAAGGCCATTCCAAAACATGACAGGCTTGGATGTCAAATGTTTTGCTGGGCATCATTAGAGTGTTTTTCCATGTCCTAATTCCCAGATTATTTATTTTAAAAAAGTCTTGAGGGATTTTTCTGCTTACTTTGTGTCAGTAAAGTGCTTGTAAACATGGTTCAGTTCGCCTTATATGTAAGTTTATTGTACAGAACAGTAGACACTGTTTATCTCTGTCCAAAAAAAAAACACTGGGAAAAAAGGAGGGGATCCGTCCCTGTTATCTTCAATGACGCTATTCATGTAACCACAAAATCAGTTTCACTTACTTTTTTTTATTCATGATGTTTTTGGTATAGATAGTCAAGGTAAAACCAGCTTCTGCTCCAGAAGTACCTACTGTACAATAGAGTGCGGATCAAGCCCGACAGGCATTAAGATATTTATGTCCGAGCCCGACACAGTTAAAATTACGTTTTTTTCTCATACTAATGACACATATGTTTGTTTGTGTGGTAAGCCCGCTTTTATTAACGCTCAGAAACCTAAGGGCATTTTTACAGTTCATTGTCCGTGTGGTTTTATTTTCTAAAAAAGCTTGTAAAACATCAACCCTGTTGTCTACAGTCAATTTATGAACATCTTTTTATGAACAACATTTTTTTCAGGACAAACTTGGCTATTAGAATATTTGTACTGCAGTGAGGTCACTTGAATGTAAAAAAAGATTATATGACCTTAAAGACAAATAAATAAATAAAACGGAACATGAATCTCACAGATATGTATTGATATCACAGACAGATCAATAAAAGCCAAGCCAATCTCCTGTCTAAATCAGTTCCCATATGTATTAGGAGTCACACTGTGAAGAAATAAACATTATAACTTATACAGTTGACTAAATATATACATTTTTTCAAAAAAAAGTCCAGACGCTTTTGCCCTCATGACATTCACTTATGCCAATAATCAAATAATAATGTCATATTTATTGAAATCACACACATAGCAATGTTCTAAAACAGTTCTCCTATATATGTGGAGTCATGCAGTGCAAAAATAAACATAATGAACATGATAACTCATGTAAAAGGATAAACTATTTACATTTCTTCAAAAAAGGCCCAAATGTATGCCACATCTCAAAACAATCTTCTCTTTAGAACGGTAATAGAGGTGGAGTGATCCATCTTTCACTCTATAGCCTTTGTTCTCGCTTGGATTCGCTGAAGTGATCCATCTTAGACTCGATATACTCTTTGTATGACGGACCTGCCTTCCCATTGGTTGATATACGTCAACACAATCTCGCAAAGCATCATGGGATATTCAAAATGGCAGCTAGCATCGAGCTAGCGGCAAAAATGACGGAAAATTGATAAATTATGGACATCAAGTGGATAAATCTTATATAAGCGTTTGGATTTATTGCTGAACAACTCCGAAAAGAGGCACAACTTCCAGGCTGGATAGAAAACCTTCTGTAAAGGCTACAAAGACACCAAAGACACCCCCGTGATGGCTAACTCGTTAGCTTTTAGCAGCAAAAATCGGTAAGTCTCTACATCAAATTACCTAAATATTAATCAGAGGTGCCGTTGTTCGTCGCCGACGACGGCGTCGGGTTCTAAGGGCAACTGTAGGAAGGCATTCGGAAATGTCAACTGATGAGCGCATCAGTGCACACAGGGCAACAAGCATGTTAACACAGGCTCGCACCTACATAATAAGCTTTTTTAAATTTAAAATGTGCAATGCCTTATCGCACTGATGTGACCGAGCCCGACCCGAACCCGAACATCATTTCTAAATATCTGTCCAAACCCGGGCTCGGTTCGGGTATCCATCCGCTACTGTTACAACCCAAAATAACCATGCTCAACAGTACGTTATGCTTTACATAGAGGGATGGTCATTTAAACAATTTACAGTAATATTTCTGTTTTTACCAGACTTTAATGGATACCATTTCCCACAATCCCAAAACAATGGCTGGTCAAAAGTCACAATTTTTGGCAGATTGAGTCCTGTCGAGTGGCAAAAGTACAGGGGTGGCCAAACAGTGCAGAGATTACAGCTAAATAGTTGGAAAGATTACATTAAAAGAGAGCATGCGTGCAGAGAGGCTTACCTGTTAAAAGTAATTTATAATAGATGACAGGTGAAAAAGGTTGTTGCTCACACTGCTACAGCTGCTTTTCTACTAGTTACTACTACTGCTATTACACAACGTGACTTAGAACAAAGCCATTTAGAGAGCATTACCAGTCACAGTTTCTGACAGTGTCTCCACACATTTCCATCATGTGGGTACAAGGTGTTCTGTTTCTTCCTGCTGTGATCCAGAAACAGTTTATGAAGCACTGGCATAGCAAGCACAAGTGTGTGCGTCTCAGTCTGTCCTTTCCTGTGCCCGTCCCCCCGACAGCTTCAGGCCAAAGACACTGGCCAGAGCAAGGCCACTCTAACCCAATTGGACCATCAATTACTACTGATTAGCCTCAAAGTAGCATCTGTCTCAGGAAGCATTTAACCAATATATTCTCCATAGTGGCATACGGCAACAGAATTAACTGTCATATGTCAATGTGGTTTAATAGGGTTATTACATTTTTGACATGTTCAAAAGCGCGCGATTTGGCGAATGGAATGGCAGATAGAATACAACAGGGCACCTGGCTGCTGCACTTCTGCATGTCTGTTTTCTATTCATGCTAAGAAGGGAAATTGAAATGATTTAGATTGATGCTTCTTAAGCAGCAAACTAACATGTTTGTTTTTGATGTAGAAGGATGTTGTAATCAAATGACAGCTAAACCCATACATAGTAGCATTTTTGTTGCCACTAAAGACAAAAAAGAAAACAAAAACAAATAAGAGTTTAAGTATTGTCATTGCCTGCATTTAGCAGTTACCCATAGTGCCACCTGAAGAAAAAGTCTGGTCTTTTTCATTAAATAACAAAACTTGCAGAGCCAAATTGTTAGATTTTATTTACCTCGTAAAGCAGGGAGCTGGGAGGGTACCCAGGGGAATAGGTGTCAGTCAAGGCTATAGAGTTGGTAAAACAATCTGTCAATGTGATTATGTGTGCATGTGTGTGCTTACATGCGGCTTTGTGTGTGTGTGTGCTTGCATGCTGCTGCGTGTTTGTGTGTGTGTGTGTATGTGTGCGTGTGTTGGTAAAACAATCTGTCAGTGTTTTGACAGCCATGTCACACGCCGGGGATCAGTCTCGGGGGATCCTGCGATGAGAACTCCTGATTACCCCCTCTATGCATGATTCCTATATTTAACCCCGGCAACCGTGACTTACATGTAGTACGGATGACTTGCTTTGCGGGGGGAAATTGTTTTTGCAGCAGGTGCGGAGGGTCGTACGGGGCATGCAAAAAAAAGTTTTCAAGGTGACACGAGGCACAGTGGTGTAGCAATGAATTCCTTTGCCATCTGTCTATCATTAAGGTAAGTTGTTAGGAAACAGCATCGCTCTGGCACAGAACAGCAAGTAAGTCACTTTGTCAAACAACGCTTCTCAAACAACAGCTTTTGTGAGACACTGAGGCTTGAATCAAGTGTTATCTTTCGATTTAGTTTCACACAGAGATGCTTATACATGTATTGCTGCAGCAGCCTAGATCTATATTAAAGGTCACATATTGTAAAGCGATTTGCATTTATTTTTTATTTTAAAGCAGGTTGAGGTGCTATATAAATACTGTGAAATTATCAAAACCGTCAATCCACAGAGAAATGCACAAAGCACGTATTCAGAAACTGTCCCTTTAAATGAGCCGTCAGGACTTCTGTACGGTTGTGATGTCACAACTATACTATATATAGGTAGAACGTGCAGCTACAGTGCAGTTGCAGTCATTCCCCGGCTGCAATGACGGTGCAGAGACTCGGAAGACCCGTAAACACTCACCAATCAGAGCAGACTGGGCCTTTTCGGGAGGAGGACTTAAAGGGACAGTCGAAGTGTTTCAGACAGTGGGTGAATACAAGTATATTCAGACCGACAGTATGAGAAAAATGATGAATTTTTTGGACATAAAAGCATGTAAACATGTTCTAGTAGAAACCCAAAATACAAGTATGAACCGGGAAATGAGTACAATATGGGACCTTTAATACACAGTCAGGGTGTTTTCATTCCTGTTAATCATGCAGGTGTCTTTACAGAAATTATATAAAAAACGGCAAGCTGAGCTGCTCAGAATAACCACAGTCTTATACTATTAGCCAATCAGCAGTTTCACTGCAGCTATTGGAGGTCAAGTGCCTTGCTCAAGGGTGTCTCTTCAGTAATTGTTGAGGGAGGGGAGTGCATTTCTTAACCTACAAGTTGGGAACCAAAATGGGTCAGGGGCCGCTTTATCGTGGGTGCCCTGACGACAAGAGCGCTAGTAAGTTTTCTTGAGACTTGGACCCATGATGAGGATAAACTTCTCAAATTTCAGTTAAGGCCCGAGAGCGAGCCTGATGTAGAGTATTAATGGTTCAGTTGGGGATGCACAGAGTAATATAAAACCCTATGTGCTGCAGAAAAAAAAAAAAACGGTGGTAGTTTTCTCTTCTGTGTGTTAATGGCAGTGGCAGGGTGACATAACATAACTCTTGATTTATAAGGCTATTTGAAATGCCATCGCTCGCGGGGCTGTACCCATAGAGCAGGCAGGGAGGATCGCTGACAGCTCACTGACTACAGGATGGTGAGACAGAAACGCCTAGTGTGTCTGTCTGTCGAGCTCTCCCTCCTTATCTCGCCGTCCACCATCTTTTGTTCTGTCTCATCTGTTTTGTCCAATCTTCTGCAAGTCTCTCATCTTGCTCTCTTACTTGCTTTCCATGCAACTTTCTTTTATCCATTGTTGTGGTAAAAGGGGTCGTAGCATCGTGGGACTTTTACAGCTCAAACTGTTACACTCCTAGGCACCCATTAAGTTCAAATGACACTGTAACTGCGATGGGAACCTTTACACTAGGTGAAAACTAATACTTTTGGTCACCAAAGAAGTTAAAGCTCTTCAGGAAGAAAAAAAACTTGGGCAGCCTAATAGTGATATCCTTTCACATCACCTGCTGGCCTGTCAGCTACAGGGCATTTTTGGAAATTTTGTAATGATTGAATGTGACATGTTCACATAAGCAATTTAGGTATTGTTAGCAAAATGCAACAAGTAATGGCTGAAATGAGAGCGGGTTGGGGTGTAGCTTGAGGTCAAGAGCTGGAGGTGTGTGCAGGTATGAGAGTAATGTATTTAGAGACACACACCTGTTTAGCCCCCAGGAAAAGCATAGTGGAGACGAGTGAAAGCAATCCTTTAAGAGCATTTGAAATGCTCTATAATTATCAGTGTGTGTGTTTGTGTAAGTGTCAGTATGTGTACTTGTATGCCTGTAAACTGAGTTGTGCGCATGTGTGCTGCAGAAAGCTGCGGTAAAAAGCACAAACTGGGGAATTTTAAAGGGCGACACATGAGAAGTTGCACTGTGAGATGTCAAATCTCTGTAGCAGCTAAGACAAAAGCCCAGGTGGGGGTCACCCATTGTCATGCACATAAGTGAACATATACGATACCTGTATGTAAGCATGTTCACATTACGGGAGACATTTTGGAAACCAGCTGCTGTAACGCGATCACTGAAAAATAGTAGGGAACACAATATGAGGCACAAGCAGGTTTGACTGGGTGGGAACTATTGTAGCATCAGTGCTCGGTAGGGGAATTCCTACATGAAAAAAATCCCTACACTGTCAAACAGGCTTTGGTGTTTGTGTATTTAGGTATGTTTGAAGAATGTTGCCACTGTATTGTCATTGTTGACGGGGGGAAACTGAACACCACATTAAACAGCAAGGGAATATTAGCAAAGGAAAACAGATAGGAGTATCATTGCATTAGGAATGTGGCTCCTGAATGAAAACCACGAGAGCTCCTTGAAATGATACTGTTTCACCGCAGCTATTTAATTTCTGACACAACATCACTAAGTCAGCTTGGGAAGATGGCAGGCTGTCTACATGCTCCCTGCAGCTTCCCAGGTCGTAGAGGTATTCTGCCAACAGCAAGTCAATCAATTTTTTCCAAAATCAAATACCAATAGTCTGTAAAATCCTCATTTTAACATCTGTCTATCGATACATTATTTAGTAATCTAATTATTTATTTGAATGTATTTATTTCTAATTGGGGCACACATAAACAGAATGAGTCACTAACTAGACAGATCACCAGCTGTGTCTATTTTGGTGTAAGCATGTCATATTGTTTAATACTAATATAAGTGTCTTTTTTAAATGTAAAATGGTCAAGCAAGCAAACCAAAAATCAGCACCTTCAGTCTAAAACGTATAGTCACAATTGGCTTGGGGCTTCAAGTATAATCTCTGTTGTGCTTAAAAGTGAATATGTTCCACACCATACAAAAACAAACACAAATCTGCACATTGTTAAGGTTATTTTTGATTATGATTACTCATAATTTGGTGGTTTTCCAGCAATCATGCAATACAAGCATGAGTGGGGAAACAGCAGTAGTTGTTGGCTGTTAGAGAACATGAAGAAAATGCCCGGACCAAAGACTTTGTTTAAAGTAGCAACCTGTGGGAACAGAGAGTGTGTTGCCTGTAACTGTGACTCATGCAGTCTGCCATTTCTGTGGTTAGGCTAACTGCTCTGACCCGAGCATCAGTCACCACCAGCCTACAGACAGGCTCTCAGTTTACCGTCTGAGGAATTCACCACCCTATTCAATGCTGTAAGACTATACTACAGTAATCCAAATCAACAGTAATCCTGAATCATCTACGTAAAAAATGTTGTGATCTGTTTTCATTTAACCTTTAAACACTGTTCGTTGCAGCCCCCCTTAATTTACTGTTCACGGTCAAATTTGACTGAACAGTTTTAACTGCTCTTAATTTAACATAAATACCAATAAAAATGGTAGAAAGTATTCTTAATAGAACATTTATTGTAAAAAGAACCGTATTAGAACATTAACATCTACAACATGTGTGTGTCTCCAGAATATAGTCCCGAGCCTCTATCACTGTCATTCGCCTCTTCATGTTGTTTGCAGAGTAAAATGAGGGCAAAGCAACATGAAAACTGCTTTTATAGTGTCTGTCAGTAGATATGATGTTGTTCTCATGAAGGGAGGGGCACATAACACGAGAAAGAAGTAGATATTGATACATTGTTTGATTTAGAATGTTCTTCTCGTGGGGGGAGGGGCACATAAGCACGGGAAAGAAGTGGGTTCCCATGATTTACACTAAACTGCTTTGGGAAAGGTGTGTTCCATGTGAGGGAAGGACATGTGAAGAGTAGTAGAAGGAGTATGTGAAAGAGATGGGTTCCTATAATTTACACAAGATTGATTTGTTTGGCAGGTGTGGTTCACGTTGGGGGAGAAGTATTAGTTCAAGAAAACACTGGGCTCCCATAATTTACTCTAAGCTCTCTTGTGGAAAGTATGATTCATGTGTAGAATGGGCACACAAGCACAGGTTTATCGGTGTTTTAAGCCCCCCAACGTCTCTAGCACTAGGATTAGGCAATGGTTATGGTTATGGTTAGGGTTAAGGTCAGGGTTAGGTGCCTTGAAGTCAACGGTTGCAACGCTGCCTTGAAGTCGAAAGGG
The DNA here is from genome assembly GCF_008315115.2 of Sander lucioperca. Lineage (NCBI taxonomy): Eukaryota > Metazoa > Chordata > Actinopteri > Perciformes > Percidae > Sander > Sander lucioperca. The sequence goes on along the minus strand of NC_050173.1, from coordinate 17,893,792 downwards.
GAAATGGTTATGATTATGGTTATGGTTATGGTTAGGGTAAAGGTTAGGGTTAGGTGCCTTGAAGTCAACGGTCGCAGCGCTGCCTGGAAGGAGACGTTGGGGGCTTAAAACACCATCGAGCAGGAAAGTTGTAGGAGTGTGTGTATGGAGATGTCTTTCATCTCCTGGATGAAAATTATACTCTTTCCCATTCATTTCCTATGGCGGTCATTTTTGACCGTAAACAAAAAAAGTGTGACCAAGTTGAATAAATCACTCAAAATTCAAAAAAAATGTCACAATGAATTGTATGTGTTCTAATGCCTTTTTGAAGGATATCATAAGGTCTTGAGGCAATCTGATGAAAAATGCCATATTTATGGTACAGGGAATGTGTAAATCGGTCATTTTTGACCGAACAGTGTTAGAAGGATAAGTCATATATGCATGTGCCACATTTTTAGCACAAGTAACATCGTTCCTGGCCTGGCTGAGTATTAAATTATTGTTTAAAAGGGAAGACACAGCCAAATCACAGTGACGAAAACAAATCTCTGCACAGCCAAAACATTGTCAGGATTTTAAAGAAATTGTGTTGTCTTACTGAAACATCTTTTAAAGATGAGAAGTGCAAACAAAACACATCCTGGATAAATATAGTAAATCCCTGCCAGTTGCTTGCAACATCTTAATGTTAGCCTCTGCCATGAGTCATTGCTTTATGGGAGGTCATGTTTCAGTCACCTCATGAATGCCTGTATTCCCAGTGATTAAATCCTTTAGGTTTTGATGGTGATGGACTTAATGAAACCTACATGATCTCTCTTGATTAACTTGAACTTACACAATTAAATGTCTCTGTGTGTGTTTGTGTCTTTTGAGCAACTCAGCCAAATCCATAGGAACACAAATAACTTCAACTCTGACTTCTCAGCTTTTGGCTTTCCCAAATCTTCTTGTATCCAAACAGCTCTCCCCCTTCACTTTTTTTAACACACGGCCCTGTTATCACCCTTGCTTCCTCTTCCCTCCTTCCCTCTCCCTCCTTTATTTTTTCAAAGCATGAGAACGGGGCCGGGGCGATTAAGGAATCCTAGCCCCGACTAATCACCCCGGACTGGAGCACTTCCGCTGCGCTGATTACCGAGGAAACCATTAAGGAGAAGAAAGTGGCTGGATCTTTCATCCTGGTCGGCCGGGCTCAGGGGAGGTCAGAGAGGGGTGTGTTTGATAGGCCATTTACCCTTCCTGTTCTTATTATTCCAGCATTTCCTCTATCTGGACTCAACACGACTGCAGCAAGCGGACCCCGGGCCCATCTTGCCCTGCCTCCCAAAGGGCTGTAATCATTGCCATACTGGTGTCCTGGACTCACTGGTACGTGTGCATGACACTGCGTTGATTCACAAACACACGTAAATGCACACATGCACCCCTCATCACACATTCCACTCGCTTTCACACCCTCACACACGTTGGTATCTACTGGTACCTCGGGTTCACTAAAGGTTTGCTTCTCCTGTCCCCCTCCTCCGTCAATACATGGTCTAGTTGAGCAGCAGTGACCCTGGAAGAAACAGAGTACACACATACTGTACAAGTAGCGCCCCTTCCTCCCTCACTTTCCAGTCCCTTCCCAAAAAAACAAAACCAGCGTGTTTGCGCGCACCAGGGCCTCATGGGTACTGTCACAGATGGTGCTAATGACGTGTGCCCCAGCAGAGGCAGCGCCCTCGTTCGCGCTAGACTGGTGACATATGCTCAGTCGCAGGGCCATCAGCGGAGCACGGCAGCCCCCAGTGTCCGAGAGACACCCCCATAACCCCGCTACTACGGTGACACAATGACAGACACAGACCCTAAACAAGCAGAGAGCCCGCCTCTGCCTCTTTCTCTCTTTTCATTGTATTTCAATCTGTTTCTTTCTCAGCCCCCCCCCCCTCTCCGCTCTCCACCCACTGTCTGTTCATGTCTCTCCCTGTTACTTCTCCCTCCCCTATGTTGTTCATCCCGCCTCTGCCTTTCCCCCTAATGTCCCCAGTGAGCCTGACTTGATGGATGACCCTTTGCTTTGGCGATTAGGGTCCCCCGTGGGGGCCCCTTCCCTCCTCTGTAGGAATCCGGGTATGGCAGAGTGACAGAGCAAGTTCAGGCCGCGGCCTGCCTCTGAGTGTAAGCGTGCCCATAGCAGATATCAGGGGGATTGGTATAGAAGGGTGACAGGACGTATCAGCCGAGTGGAATATTGTGGTCGGTAATGGCCAAAGCACTTGTCTCTGTGTCCCGTGGTCTTCCCCTCCACCCAAGCTGCTGCTGGTGTCGCAGAGGCACTGAGATGACACCAGATGTGTTCCTGTGTTCTGATCTTATTTCTCCTCCAGGCTTCACAGGCTTTTACTAAACAGTAATGTAAAACAAGACTAAAAAAATAAATTTGAATTAAGAGATTAAATTTGTTACTAAATTACATAACCTCCTATTATTTTCTAGGTCGTTTTCATGCTTTTCAATACAGTATATTGTTACAGTATCCAAAGGTGACACTTCAACAAAAAGCCCCAGAATGGGGGAATTCCTTGAACATGAGGGCAACCAAAAAGACCATTCGCTGTCATTATCCCTGTAACCCTAACCTCCTAAGTGTTGCTGTAATTGCACACTGATGCACCATGGGTATGAATGACCCTCTAGAGACTTTTTGCACCGTATAGTGATGCCACACGGGCCTGTTGTACAACAGCATTCCTTCAAAAAGTTGTAAAAATGCTAAAAGGTAGCTGCGGACAAATTACCAAATTACACCGAAGCCCCTGGGGAACACAATGTGGAATCAGTCGAAAGTGTTGGAGAAAAAAAAACACTGTGTCATGTTTCTGTAACCAAGAAGACGTAACCGTAGACGCCTTTTGTTCGAGATAAAGCAGAAAGCCAGTTGTCTCACTATTTGTTTAGAGGGGATGTTTAGTTGATGAGCTCATGCCGAGATTCACTTTTCCATGGAAATGGATTAGCTATAAGACGGGTGCAGTAATATAACTCCGCAATAAAAGAAAAACATGGGTACATAATATGCATGCACAGCAAGCAATGTGTGTGAAAAGTTTGGAGGGAAGTCATTAGCATTGATATTTGTTAATTTTGTCTCAGTTGCCTAAATTATTTATTGTTTCTCTGCATTTTCAACAAAAATGGGACTCACTGTAAGAATGAAAATCAACAACAGACAACAAATGAGTGACATTTGGAAATCAATTCATTTATCTGGAAAATTGCAGAGTTGACGAATTTATAATTATGCACTTTGAGAGTTGAAATGTACACTGGAGCCCTTCTTTTGTTTTCAAACAGAGGCATTCGACTTTTTACTGTGGGACATGTGCTCCTATAAATACACAATCTAAAGCACATGGACGGCCAGGAACTGTGTACTTTCTGCTTCCAGAGGGTTGCTTTTTCTCTAGCTTTGTTGTTTTGTTTACTTCCGAAAGAAAAGACAGGGTTTACTCACAGAACAACATATTTAGAGGACCAAATCAAGAAACAGTGCATTCTTTAGAAATCAAGCTTCCTAAGCACATTTAAATACATTTAAAGATGTATTAATCTTAGATTGGTTGGTATGTAATGTGGAAAAGCCCATTTTGTACAAACAATGCACATTAATCACAACACTGAAGTACAAAGGCAAACAGTAATGAAGTGGTTAAAATGTGCCTTTTCAGTCAAAGCTAAGTAGCCTAGTCCCTGATGTAACCTGCAGTGTATAGTAACCACTTCTGTTCAGTGGTGATATGAGAAAAAACAGCATTACCTAAGCTGCTCCGGCCAGTGTTGAGGCGTTACTCATTCTAAATTACTCAATGGGACTTTAAAAACACTTCCTGTTCGCTTAAAGATACTAAACAGATCCTTATTATTATTATTATTATTATTATTATTATTATTGACTCCCTGTGACTATAGTGGCCACAGAACAGTGATTAAAGAAGTTTTCAGATCTGGTATGGAATGTAAGTCAGTACGGCAATGTAAAAATGATGTAATTTACATGTAAAAGCCAGGCATTCAAAATCCTAAAACCCTCTAAACATGATCTATATATTGGATAATTTAACTTATTTGGGCCATGAGCAGATATTTAAGTGAAACCACCTGAGATGTTTAAAGGCGCAATACATCTTTGGTGGAACTGCTGACACTCATAGACATTAAGGGGCCCTGACGGTCCAAGCCAAAATGGTTGGAAACCACAGTTTTAATCATTATCAATGCTATGTAAAAGCTTAAGCTTATAACACAAATATAGAAATAGTCAAGTATAAAGTATGAGTATGTCAAAGTAGAGTACTTGAGTGTATGTGCTCAGTTACTTTCCACCATATTTTAAATTCAACCATTAAAAGGAAAGAAATGTCCACACAAAGTGGAACCTCAGTGAACCAAGAGAAGAAAGTCTCTTGGCATTTCAGCTCCTGTCATGAAGACATTTTTTTTTATTTTTTTATTTTTTCCAAACAAAGAAGTTTCTGAGTGTTTGCACGCTCACGTTTACAAGCACGGAAAATTTAAATTCCCGATCTGCAAAAAATTTATGAAAAGAAAAAGGAAGACATCTAAATTCTGCTGGAAGTCTAAAAAAAACCTGCCCTGGTGGTCTTACTGTAACTGGTCATCATTTTCTTACTTAACGATAATGGAAACCATGTGAAGAACCCCTTGGTCCCACAAACGAAGCAGGAGACTGCATGAAAAAGAGGAATGAAGAGGTAGCATATTTATGTTTCCCAAAGAGCTCACATCCGGAGATAATCTGCTGTATCCTTAGATAATCTTTAGCAATTTATACGCACCGGCTGAGCTGTAATTAATGGCAGGGAAGCTATGCCATGGTGACCCAGGGATGTTTGTCCTATCACTCTATAGGCTGTTCATTAGCGTAAGCCAGAGCCAGTCACATCTTCTGCCTCTGATTTAAAGTTGGTACAGTATAGCAAGAGACATATCAGCAGACAATGCTCTTTTATCAATTTAGGTGGTCTTAATATCTTCTGTCAACCTGGGACTATGTTCCCCATGTAAACATTAATTCAAATCTGAGTTGTATCTATCTAAGCAGACCTGTAGTATAGCCTATACCTAAGTAAAAAATAACTTAAAAAGTCAATGAAAACACACAAGTACAGGCAGCAATAGAAATATGCAGTAATTTATCATTGAAACAGTGTTTTGGAAAATATGTGTAACTTAGTTTTGGTGTTAGATTGGTTCAATCTTAACTCACAAAGACTTGCCATGTTGTGCCATGTGTCAAGATTTTATTTTCAGCAAAAGCTTTTCTTATGATTAAAACCATACTTCTGCTCACTGACCTAAACAAAGCTGGTAAATGTTAATCTAAACCTTTTGGCTTTAAATATGACAAAAAATAGTGAGGCCACGTTGTTTAATTATTACATAATTATTTATTATTTTATTTCACACGTCATCAATGTATCATTAAACACAATTTCAGAAGGTGCAATGATCATATGTAAGCCGCATGAAATGGGGAACCCCAAATAAGCTACTAAAAGCTTTTCGGAGGGGACCCGATAACAATAAAGAAACAACAGATAATACACAAACCAAACACTCATGGTGATCGAGATACTGTATGTAACTTTGGCATTGCTGTGGTCCACATGCATCTTTTTCTTTCTTTCTTCTATTTCTTCTTTCTTTCACTTTGGAGGACAAATCTTTATTTTTAAACTGTATAGAGCAGTGATTCCTAATCAGGGGTACTTACACCCCAGGGGGTACTATTGTTAGTGCTAGGGGTACTTGGAAAAACTGTGAAGCAGAATTTGAAAAAATAGAAATATTGATTTGATTAAAAGAATATATCAGCTCTAGCACCTGAAGACAGGAATTTTAAACAGGTAGCTAAACATAATGAATACATACATTGTACGAATAAATAGCTAAAAGTATTTCATAATCAGCTGAAATGGTTAGCTAAAATTATTAACTAAACAGTCCAAATAGTTAGCTGATAGTAATGAATAAATGGTAGAAATAAATAGCTAAACGTATTGCATAAGCAGCTGAAAAAGTTAGCTAAAACTACTGACTAAACAGTTCAAATAGCTATAGATAAACGGTTAAACATTCAGCTTCACTCCCAAGTAGAAGTAGTACGATTGCTGACCAAACCAACCTAAATATTGACAGTTCAGTTGTATGAAAAAAAAATAACAATACACATTTTTATATAGTGTTGTACATTTGGAACACATTGGGAATTGATAAAGGGGTATGTAAATTAATCTGAGGGTACCTCAGATGGTGGGACTGTAGGGAACCACTGATATAGAGTATTTGCTTTTTTAAAAGTGAATATTTCTTTCTTCCTTAGACAAAACAAACTTACTTAGTATTCTTAATAACAATATTGCAATACAGCGATAATGTTGCAACAATACAAAGACAATTACATAAGAAATCAAATAAAATATATTCACAGAAATACCCAAACAACTACAGAAACATCAGCAACCTACAAAGGAAGGGAGATGTAGTGTTGGCCTGTAATCCACAACCAACAAAATCATATTATCAGAACCACTCTAATATTCCAATCCCTCAGCAATTCAATAAATTAAGGTTATTATTATTATTCGTTAACACCACTGGCTTCATCACCATCAGTAACAGTAACTATAAAAGGACATGCCATTACACTAAATATTATAGATTATATATTGATCATGATATATTGTTCTATAGGACCCCATGTTTGTGTGAAATATTGCAGTTTCTCTTGTAGTATAAAAAATATATATTTTTCCTTTTCAATAATATGAATTGCCTTATTTATCCACTCTAGGTTGGTGTATTGAGTACACATACATTTTGAATACACCAATACACAGCTGTTTTTCATTTTTTTACTTTGGGTTTTTTGTTTCTTTTTTTAGTCTTCTATCATCACTTAGGTCACCTGTTCCTTTATGCATAATGAGCCTGACTTTCTTGTACTGAAGAATAATTATAAAAATGATGTTGCATCATAACCATAATTGTCACAAACGTCTGACTCATAAGTGAACAATCTGATGATTCCCGGTATGTGATCGACCTTTAAGATAACAATCTGAAGCACAAATATAGCCCGGATATGAAAAAAAGAAAAGAAAAAGTAAGTCACTTCAGACTGTTAACTGGATGAGTGTGCGTTCATCCCCACACTGTGAGATGTGTGGGAACTGTTCACTGCAGCCGCAGTGGCTCTCTGTCATGCCGGCTTCAGTGTCTGGCCTTGTCATTTTTCACCCCACCGCCGACACCGCAGTGGAAGAGGAGAGGATGTGTGTTTTTGTGTGAAAAGCACACCTGGCAGAGAAGGAGACCTATAACCCCACCTCTCCACCAATCAACCCCCACCCCCTCCCTTCTCCACCTCCTCTTTCTCCACCCTTTATCCCACCTTCTTCCCTTCCCTCCGTCCCAAGCCCTGAGGGGAGAGATGGATCTGTGTTTGGGGCTGGTGATGTCACTCTTGGCAACCTTAGGTTTGAGAGTTCAGAGGAGTGAACTGGAGAAACTATCTCACTTTGTTTACAATGCATGCAGACTCTGGTATATGCATGTGAAAGTTGAAACACTCTCTGTATATAGGTCAGGTATTGTATACAGCTTGTGGTCAAGTCCTTTTATCGTTCGCTTTGTCTTCAAATTTAGGTAATTTCAATGGTATAAGACTTTTTTATACCTCTTGTAGAAAAAGCTTGCAGTCCTCACCTTTTATGGGGTTAATTTTCTTCATAGTGGGGATGATGAGAGGCTCATAGTGGGAAAAAATACAGGCAAACAAAATTTAATGGAGACCAGGAAGGACATGTGTTTCCAGAGGTGGGGATTAAACTTTTGAGATTCAAATCTGCCAGCCTAGCCAAAATGTCACTATACTGTAAGAGCCAGAATAGAAGAAAAAAAAACACGGCCTATCAAGTCAGATCAAATATTATCGGACTATAAGAAGAAAGAGCAGAACATCTATACTTGTTTTCTTATAGATCTTGTAAAACAAGCAGCAATGATGATAGTTAATCGCTTCAAGATATTTCAAAGTGTGCACCCTAAAGAGATACCTTATGTGGTTTGCATGTATACTCCCTATATGTAAACACAGACATGAAGACAAACAGCCCCACAATGCCCCGAGATGCTTCATGTGGCTGGATTCGTTTTTGAGGATTTAGGCCTTGTGTTCTGTACAGTCGAGCGAAGACACGCAAGAGAAGACAGCAGAGCACATGTCATGGAAGTCAGTCCTGATGAAAAGGCTTGTCTCTCTGTCCTCTTAGTCAAGTCGTCAACACTGTGCAGTCATGCTGCAGAAGTTTGCGGATTTCTCAAGTCTTGACATTGTCCCATCAATTACAGGACACTGATGTCATCGCTCTATCTGAGTCTCGGTGAATACTTTCAATATATGCAGTCAAAGTCAGAGCAGTCAAAACACTTTAAGCACATTTTTGACGCCCTCACTTTTTCCCAGTAGCTCTGCTACACATGCATGTATCAGCATTCATGTGTGTGTGTGTGTGTGTGTGTGTGTGTGTGTGTGTGTGTGTGTGTGAGAGAGATAGACTGAGTGTGTCCATGTGCCTGTGTGTGCATGTGCAGTGATTAACACTCCCTTCTTGATCTCAGATAAAAAGCATGAAAAATGGTATGGAGTCAAGAAAAAAGGGCGTCTCCCTCGCCAGTTGTAGCTGTAGTTATCTGATCAATACCGTGCAATTACAGAGATTTATGTCGCCCAACATTCCAGGGCGGGTTCGTCTCACAGCCACCTGTGGAAATATGATCTGTTTTAAACATATCTAACACCAGGAGAGGAGAGAAGAGGTGAGCTACAGTAGTCCATTTCACCTAAGTTTCCACTATAAACACATCTCATCCTTTATGAAATAGCAAAACAGACCAACTTAACGGTATGCCAAGCAGTACGCATACCCCAAACAACAGACCATTATAGCGTGATTGATAGGGTGTAACTGTGCCTTCTGTTTAAGTCAGGTTTGATGAGTATCTCAGAACCCATTATTTCAAGTGTGACTTAAGTGTTCAGGTTTAAGAGGGTCTGGCAACGTTTCTGTCCTGTTGGTCATCTTCAAAACTTGACACAATTTCAAATGCTGACAGTAAACAGAGCCTAAGTGTATTTTGACACTGATATTCGGGTTATACGTTGTAAGAGTGTCATACTGTATTTACCAGAGAACAACATAATGGCTCATGGGCTCCTATAGGCCATATATTTACATAGTTATGAATTTGTATTGCAACATCTGTTGATTTGAATAGCTGTTGGTCTACTGATTTATCCTATCTTAATGTTGAATAAGAATATAGCAGTGATGGAGTACTCTAGTCCGAGTCTGACTCGAATCCGACTGGAGTCGCTGTTCTCTGAACTCGTGACTCGACTTGGACAAATGCACTGATGATTTGGACTTGGACATGGAAATAAGGATTTATGAAATCGGACTTGAGTATTCATGCAATACTGTAGAACTCGGAAGTTGGATGAAGTTTCTGACTTCTGACTCTACTTTTATGTGTAATAGGGAGTGACGAGTTGCTATTCTCTGGACTTGTGACACAGGTAATGGTGACTCGGCGCGGACTCAACACGGACTCTTCTTTGGTGACTCGGACTTGGACTTGGACTTGACTTGGTCTCGAAAACTGGGGACTCGAGACTTGACTCGGGCTTGACAGTTGGTGACTAGAATACAACACTGGAATATAGAATACTTATTAGTAATCTACCTACCACTTAGCTGCATTTGCAGGATTTAGTAGCTAGCTATTGAGCCTATTTGGTTCTATGAAACAAACAAAAAAACAAGAATTACAGGGCATCTTGACATAATAAATGGACAAAGGAGTAATCCAGCAATTTAATATTGCACTTCTTTAAGGCCAGGGTACTTGAAAGAGACAGATTTTTAAAAAGAATGGTCCAAATAAATGCAGAAAAGGCAGAGATGTCATCATTTTAAGTCCCAAGTATGGGTAAAGCCCCAAAAATGATGGTTTCTACGCTTCCTATAATGCAACTCAGTGGAGTCTTTTCTTGGTCCCTCCCTGATTGGTAAACAAAATATTGTAATGCAGGCTTTCGCATACAAGTGTGCCCACACTGAGATAACCTTGATGACTTTATCAGTATTATTTATTTTGATTTTTAGAAGCCAAAGAAGGTATGATGCAACTTTTTTTTCACAGGCTGAGTAGTATTTGTCATGACAAGCAAACTAATCTTTATCTATAAATGTATCCTGATATAGAGTAACAGTGCATAGCTGGTTGTTGAACAGGTCCTGTACGATCCTGGAGTCATAATCACCAACAGTAAAGAAGATGTAAAAAAGAAATATAAGACTTCAAGGGTGGGTTCCGCTATACAGTCTAAAAATGCATGCAATCCTCTAAACAGCTCATGATAGTCTGAGGATAAATGTTGTCTCTGGTCATTCCTGATGTCCCCTGGGCTGCTGTTTTAAGGCTTATCCACTGAGGCGCTCCTTGCTCTGTACGTGGCAACAGTGATTCTGGTTCCGCTACATGGGCTCTGTAGGAAACTACATGGTTGTAAAGCTCTGAATCAGAGATCTGACTGTGAGGGCCTCTAACACTCACAGCTCCAATGGAGGATGGACTGATGTCCATTTTAACATGTACATCATTTATTTCTCCTTCCTTGTGTTCTCCCTCAATGAATTTGTCCATTCTTTTTCCTTAATCTGACCTTCCTTCTTTATTCATAATGACTCATACAGAGGGAATGAGCAAAACTATTCAGCCCCCACCAGCCCTCATCTACCCCATTTTACAGACAAGTTTATGGCAGAGTGATAGGAACTTTACTGCATTAGGCTCCTGCAGAGGGCCATAGCATCCTAGAGCTCAGACAGTGAGTCTATAAATGCATTGTTTTGCTCTGACATACGGTTAGTTTAGTTATATAGTCCAGATAGGTCCTGTCAAAGCAGGTTTGCAGTGTAATTACCTGAAGTGCTTAAGTTTGATCAGATTCATTTGGTCAAAGCACCAAACGTTGCTCCAGTTCCAAGGGCATTATGGTCAGAGTAGTTTTACTTCCAGTAAACAAAGTGATCTGTCAAGCTTTTTTTAAGGAATCCATCTCCCCAACAATGAAACATAACCTTCAGTCCCTTATCCCTATCTAAAACTGAATTGGACTGAAAATGCCACCACATCTGAAGGCCATGCACCAAATTTGGTCATTTTTTTCTTATTTGGATTTGAAAGGAGTGTCATGTGTTTATTCACGCTGCTTCAAAAGGTTTTCTATCTTTGCATGAAGAAAAATGTCTGAGAGAAACACACTGGCCTAAACCCTGTTTCCCTTCTCCTAAGTGGAAAATTTCTCCGTAATAAATTACCAACGCTGACGCGCTAAAAGGCTTTGTGGATCTGTCATATTCGAACATTTCATCAGACAATGGCATCGGTACATGATGAGACAGCTTAGGTCAAACCATTCCAGACCTGGTAACTGTATCTCTTATTTTCTCTCCCCACAGAGCTTCTTAACTGGATTTACTGCAATGTGATACAGGAGCAAGTATTGAATGTGGAGATGGTGGTTCATTTGTGTGTGTGTGTGTGTGTGTGTGTGTGTGTGTGTGTGTGTGTGTGTGTGTGTGTGTGTGTGTGTGTGTGTGTGTGTGTGTGTGTGTGTGTGTGTGTGTGTGTGTGTGCGTGCGTGTGTAGATGTCACTGTTTTTGCTCGACTGTTTCTGTGTGCTCATACACACACACATGTTTGGGTAAGAGATCAGATGTTTGCCTGGTCCATCTCTGGGATGGTGGAGGAGCAGAGGACGCTGGTATATGCCCGGCCCGAAGGAATCCTCTTGTGTGCTGAATGGAATTGAGGACTGCACCATAGACAAACAAGCTGCGAGCTATGAAACAACTGCGGTACAACTGAAATCAACACTGTGCGTCCCTGCTATCCAACACAAAAGGGAAGTCAATCCAAGAAATTGAAGGAGAGAGAGAGAGAGAGGCAGAAAGAGAGGGAAAGAAAAGAAAAACAAACATTACAAGGGTGCCTCAATATAGCCCAAAGGGGTTTCAATGTAATGTCACAGCAATGCTTAATATGGAGCACAGCATGTAATGAGTTGATGTAATAATAACATGTGCATTTATTTTTATTTTATATTTTTAACAAGATCTATCCATAGTCTTACAAGACACATGTGTGGTCAAGCATATCACCACCATGCATCCTAGAAACCCATGTAATGTAGTTTGAAAATACGTTTCACGTGCTAGTTGAGCTACGAAGGACAAAAAACATTGTGGCATACATACACTTACGTAAGTTCCACATATAATATTAAAGTGTTCTTGACAAAATCGGTGAACTCCATACTCCCCAATAACTATATATATATATATATATATATATATATATATATATATATATATATATATATATATATGTATATGTATATGTGTATATATATATGTATGTGTATATATATATATATATATATGTATATATATATATATATATGTATATATGTGTGTGTATATATGTGTGTGTATATATGTATATGTATGTATGTAAGTTGGTTTGGACAAAAGCATCTGCCAATCATGTATGTGGTTATTTTATGTTATCCTTGGAAAACAGCAGTTTGAGTTTCACAAGGCTGGAGAATTCTCAACCACTTATCAAAAGCATATCTGGTTCTCATGATATACTGTATTTATTCCTTAAGGTCTATCATTACAATATTTGCAGACATCTTTCAAACCCTAAGCATGCTGAAGGCAACAGTTTTCATTGATTTGGAATAATTCCCGATACATCAGCTTTTTCTCCTTGTCTTTTGTGCACGATGAAAGGCCCAAGCACTCCAAAAGTCCTTGAATAATTCCACCATGAAGCCCCATGCTACTAATTATGGCTTATGGACTTGTTGCATCCATAGAAACCAAAGACCTAGGATGATAGTACTGAAGGATATCTCAGGTTTGAGTTCTTCTTCCGTGTTGTTTGCCATGTTTGCTTTGTGTAGAACACCCACAATTCAAAAAGCTTCCTGCTCAGCAAGGGGTTTATGAGGTGAGGGAGCTTTTGTTTTTCCACATTCAGACACATAGCATTAACATAGCGTGCGTGCGGATCCGCAACATTGTCCCTCGTGTACTTTCTAATAATTTGGGTATGCTTGGCAGGATATTAAGCAGGCTTACGGGGCATGTGAGACAAAACGATTTTAACTCGTGTTGTGATAGAAGGCGTGCATGTGTGCGGGAATGTAATTGATTTATTTATTTTATGACAAGGATGCAAAGCAAGTGTGAGATTTGCTACTGTAATGCGGCTTCGGAGAGATACAGGGAGCTATTGTGAGATGAAGGTGGGGGAAGGTAGCTTCTCATATATTGCGGGCCCTCGCAATCCTTCCAAACCTTCCAAAAACGTTGATAAGCAGATCCCTGAAATGAAATCTTCCCCAGCACCCGGCTGGATCTGCCCCTAATCGTTTTATTTACAGTCACTATAAAAGACGCCTCCCTTTTAATGGCGCTGTGAAATAATAAGCAGCCGAGGAACAATCGGTACAGTCCTAAGCGCGTTCCCCCCCTTCCATTTTCACATTAGGCTAATCGCGGCGAGGGGAAGGATATAAAGACATCAGTTGGATGAAATGAGTGTAATTGGAGAATAATGTAGTTAGTTTGCTCTAATCTTCTGCATAATATTAAAATGTTCTCAATGCACCCCAGCTGCAAGCAATCACCCCGCTCTGAGGGGAAACTTGGGTGACGATGTTCAGAGTGAGGAAGGATTGTGTGAGTGGAGATAGAGGTAGAGATATATGAGAGAGCAGAAAAAGAAAAGCGGGAGAAACAACTGGGAGCTTTAGTAGGATGTCCAAGAAAGTGTCTATGAAGGCCTTCGCCTGGATAAACAGAACTTTCCTCCATCTTTTTTTCCTGTCATGGAAAAGCAATCCTTGCACCCTGCTGACGGCTGGCTAATTTGTACTGGGGGCTTTTTGGTTGCCAAGACTGGTTATGGTGTTGTTGAAATCAGGAACAGTAGGGACCAAAACTGTCAGCATGGGTTTCAGAGGTTCATTTTCTCCATGCTGAGTACAGCCTGGTACAGCCTGACTGTTTCTTTGCTGCCAAAAAGCATCCAGTACAGCAGCTTACAGATGGAGCCACAATGTTCTGAGCACTCAGATGCTTTTGCCGGTGTACACAAAGGACCATTATTTGAAATGATTAAATATCTCTCATTGAGGTGTGAGAACATCTTCGGCTACATCTAATACAGTTTGTGCAGCTTTAATGGCCTTGAGATTGAAAATTGAGAGGTCATCGGTCACTCAGTTCAATATGGTCTCTTATACCTCTTTACTTTAAAAAAATGACTGTTGCCACAAACGCCTCCAACGCTGAGCCAAAGAGGCTAAATGAACTTTTGATCATTTCTCTCTATACAATTAGAACTGTAGGGAAGTTGTAGTGTGAGCAGTCACAGCAGTAGCCTCACTGTGGAATTAAGGGCGAGGTTTATTAGTCCCCCTATGGCTTAGCCTTGTCTGTGATTTCAAGGCAAAAAAAAAAAAAAAAACTCGCTCTGAGGCGGCTCTTTAACTGGTGTTATTGTGCAAGAAAATTGTCATTAGACAGTGGAACAAATAACCTCGAAACGTCATGGGTGTCTTCGCTAGGGATCTAAAACAACAACAAAGAATTAATCAAATTAAAAGGAAGCCTTGTTATGCGATTTCAATTTAATTTCCACAACCAAGCCCTTTATTTAGTGTTTGACAAAACCTAAAAAAAAGGGCAAGTCACAGTTTAGGGGCTCAGTAACAGTTTTATATTAGTGAAGAATTATCAATCCTTTAAGCTAATTTGGATAAGTTAGGAAGCCATAAAGTTGGCTATGAAAATGGAGTAGCCTATTTGTTAAGCTCCCACCCCCTTCCACACTATTTTTATGCCACCGGGGCACTAATGCACTTTTGTTTTCCCTTGTTGATCATCTGCCACTTAAGGCACATTAAATCCTGCAAATTAATATAAATCTATGAAAGCTATTAGTGATTTCCGCCCTGTAT
Source organism: Sander lucioperca (assembly GCF_008315115.2). Classification (NCBI taxonomy): domain Eukaryota; kingdom Metazoa; phylum Chordata; class Actinopteri; order Perciformes; family Percidae; genus Sander; species Sander lucioperca. The sequence continues at coordinate 17,878,634 of NC_050173.1, read as the reverse complement.
CAGGCACCCACACAGGCCTGCCTATGAGGCCTTGAGTAAGTCCTACATAATTATCACAAAGATGTAAAGCCCTGTCATTAACTCTAAGAAAATACTTTTTTTTTACTTTTTTACTTTTTTTACAGTGTTGTTTTAGAGAAACTGTAACTTTAAGAACTCCTCTGATTAACTGTGTCTCGATTTCCTATCCTACTGTCCCTTCTACTCTCTTTTTGTTCATCTTCTGAGACCTTCCTCTGCAGCCTCTTCTCCACTTTCTCCCAAATCCTATCCTCTGTTCCTCATAGCCAAGCAGTTTAGGCAAGTGCCATATGCCCTGATTAAAGCTAGCGGCAGGCCAAGGAGCACAGGGAGGCTGTTTTGTCATTAGCCCCTCGCGCGGCTGAGGTGGAAACTCATTTAGCCCCATGCTGGACCTTCATTATGATAGACTTGTATCAGATGGCATCTCTGGCTGGGATCTCTGGCTCCTGGCTAACGGATGGGGAGATGCTGTGGCTTCGGCCCCTCTCCAGCCCCAGCAGGGAAAGAGAAAGGGCTTTAAATGGGGATAGGGCTGGAGGAGAGTGGTTGCGGCTGTGTAATGGAAAGGGAATGGGGATGAAGGCAGGGGGGAATGGCTGAGAGCGGTGCAGGGGGAGAGGTTAAAGGTTATAGGTCCTTGAGGTGGGCCTGGAAAAATATGCAAGGTAGAGGGTTGAGACAGGAAGAAACGAGCTAAGGTTTTTGTTGTTAAATGCACTCTACAGTAACAGCTACATTCATTTTCAGATACTTCTAATATTAGTGATGCAGCTGACTACAGGGCTGCATGACAGGGACAAAAAGGGTGAGGGGAGAATACTGGGTTAAGGTTATGAAGAGGATTGTAAACAGATTGGGTTCTTGGTATTTTGTGGTCTCTTGACAGACAGTAGTTCAGAATAACTAAAGTGTGTATCTGAAAAGACACCAAGAACATAAAACTGACAATCTAATATGCATTGAATTTGGACAGGGTTCTATGTCTACCTCCAAATCTTGTCTTAAAATCTGACGTGTACAGTGTTTGCATGGTGCCCCCAGCTCCTAATGATCACTTGTCGGTCAGTGTGTCCATAACCTGATGTCATCTGAGTTAGTGTTCAGCCATTGCAGATACGAGCTAGTTATTCTTCTTAATGACCTGTTAAAATTGTTGCTGCCTATGGACATGTAAAAAAGCATCACTTCCTGTGAGACAGGATTTTCCCATCAAAGAGCTGCTGCACAAATCCGCAAACGTGGACTGTATTTACCATCGTCCTGCCTTTCTGTATGAATGTATGGTGGAGTGAGTTGGCATTTGGATGGGAAAAGGCTGGAGGAGAGATGTGAGTGTGGGGGGTCTTGAGAGGCTAAGGCTGGGTCTGAAGCAGAGGAGTAGGAGGGGATGGGGCTGGAGGGAGCTGAGGCTGTATGGAGAGAATAGATACAGGCCTGAGGGTCCTGATTCAGGGTTACTAACATGGCTTGGTGTGAAGACAGAGAGGTATGGAGTGGGAAGAGCACAAGAAGACAGCTGGGCCTGGAGGAGAAGGCAGTTGATGGTCTTGAAATGAGGCCGTGGAAGGATCTGGGTCTTGCTCAGCCTGGTGCCTCTCTGGCAGATGCTGCAGCAGACTGGATGAGGGGACCACCACTGACAGACTGCTGGCGGGTAGAGCTGTGTGTTCCTGGTAGACCGAAACCACCTCTCTGTCTGGCTGTCTCTCCATGCCTTAGTCTCCCTGAGTCGACCCCTCCCTCTCTCTATCTTTCTCTGTCTCCAGTTCTTCTTCTTTCTCCTCCTTTTCATTGTACCCGCCACTATCCCTGCTTACAGCTACACCTCCTACACACAAATCCACATGCACACACACACACACACACACACACACACACACACACACACACACACACACACACAGCAAAAACGTGCTTGCTGCTGACACACACAAAAAAAAACTGTGTACACAGTGCGTACATGGAGTACAGAAATTATCAAATGTTCCAAAGCAAATGGCTGAAACAAATTTCTCCGTATTTGCTGACAGTTGCTGCTACCTCCTGTAATAAAAAGTCAATGAACCAAGGGCAGTCAATATATTCCAATAACAAAGACCGAGAGATTTGTCATTTTCCCACTCTCTGATGAAAACATGCCTTTCTTCTTTAGCATGAGAAGAATAGGGGGTGGTGGGAGAGCCACACACAAATACAGTCACACTGTCTCTTAAAAAAAGAGAAATCTAGGGGGAAAAAATGCCGGCGCCCCCCACCAAACACAACCTGAAGAGAAGGCATCTGACTGTGACAAACCAAATACGCTCTGTAATAGAATTTTCCTTCTCTGCAAAACTGATAAGGAAGAGAAAACATAACAACAGCGAGTGGCACATATCTGAAGGAGGTGATTTCAAAGAACAACACCAAGGCACTCCAGATCCCTCCTCTCGCTGAGTTCTTACATAAATATGCCGTTAAGCAATATGATGTATTATTATTACCTGAAAACATGCTATGAGCCCGGGTAGGCAGCATATGAGCCAAGCGCCTTAGCTCCCCAAAGGAGATTGTCTTGACACTACATATCAGCGTGTGCTATTGGATTCCCTGACTTTTAACTGGGTTAACCCACTTCCTGGTGAATACAAATTCAATTTTAACTGCCGCAGTTTTTTATTTGCCATCCGTGCCCCCCCCCTTTCCCTTTTCACTTGCCTTGCTCTCAATAGACTGGAATAACCACATAGAAACAATTTCCCTCTATTGAGTATACACAAGCTATAAAATTAAAATGAAGTGCTATTACATGTGTGCAAAGAGGAGTTTGTGGGGTGGGTGGGGGGGGGCTGGATATCTCCTCAGCAAGAGAAAATGATCCCTCTGGTTTATTTTATTCCTTCCTTCTATCTATCTCTGCCCATAGCTCTCTTTCTCCCCCTTCTCCTGCCATCCGTGGTGGTAGATAGTGATGATCTTGCATGCTCTGTTTCCTGGTTCTGGATGGATCGGCCATTTGTAATGGGTACGCACTCACCTTTAACTACACTGTAAAAAATACGGTTCCTGGGGGAATTTCTTTACGCTCCAACAAAATGCAGTTTTCAAGGTTTACTTCATGATAATACTGAACGTCTTCTATTGGGCTATCTTGCAAATTACATGACGTTAATGAAACCTTATTAATCAGTCAAATTGACAATCAAATCTACTATTAGTATGTTAGATTTTTTTTAAATCATTATGCACTTCATAGGCTAATGTTCTTTGTGGTGTTGTTTGCCCAAATGTATTGAGAAACAACTGACATGTTTAATTGTATGTTCTCATTTTGTATAGTGTATGTATATAATGTATATCATTGCATAATATAAAACATGTTACGACATAGGGATTACACATCTTCTAGAAGAAAAAAAAACTAACTATTGTGACAATAAATGTAGTTGAAAACCTGAAAATAGAGATCTTTAGCTGATCAAATCTTTCAAAGCTGCCCAAAGACACTTCTAAGAATTGCAACAGAAAAGAAAGATACTTGAAGGGCCCTTGAGGTCCTCACAGGCACTCTGAGGGTCCCCGAAGCACCACAACAGAGTTTTTTCTTTAACAGTGCAGGTCTGTCTTCTAGGGCCTGTGTGACTGTCTTCTCAATGGGCTAATGGCTTTCCTCAAGCAAAGGGAGGGAGAGCAGGGCCTAAACAAAGCCAGATGAGCGAGTCAGGAAGCCTTTCAGGACTTCATTAGGTCTTCTCTGTGAGAGGGGAGGTTAAGAGCCTAGCAAGCTGGTACTGTTTAGCTGCTTAACGTCAACAGGAATGCTCACGCAGCTGCCCCGTAGACCCACCGACAAGCACACACAGGACACAGCAACGTGAAGCAAACACACACACACACACACACACACATGCAGATGTGTGCGCTCAGTCTCACAACATACTACATGCGCACATGCAGACGGATAGACAACCAAAGATACACATACACTCAGCATGCACAGACCCCGTGTAGCCCCTGGTTCAGACAACACACAGCACTAAACACTGGCTGGTTAGCATGAGAAAAAGGCCACACAGGGACTCAAACAGTCTCTGTGCTTAGTACAATCACACTGTTGCTATGGGCACCAACCACACACACACGCACACACTTAAACCGTTTGGACATTAGACCTTTCTTCCGTTTTGAAGTACAACTACATGTTTATTTAATTGAATTGATATTCTGCATAGTTGTGCTGATGTTATGCTCCGCAGACTATGGACAAAGATTGGTACTTTAACATTTATCCAATGTATCCAGGAAACAGTTACTGCAGAAACATGACAAGAACATCATGTGTATTAAAATCTTTAAATTTCCATGTGTGGATTTTCAAGTATCACTAATATAATTAGTGTATTGTAATCAGAGGCACCTTAAATGAGTCAAAGATTAGAAAAGTATTACATTATAATTTAAAATAACTTGTTGGGAAAATCTGATTGGCAAAAGTGGAGAAAATGTTTAGAATGTTTAAAATATTTGTGAAATCAGTATAAGGAAAAAAATAATGCACTTCTGAAACTGCTAACAAAAATAAAAATAATTATAATACATAATAAGAAATATTGTTGATCGAGACGTCCCCTGCACTTGTTTCATGACATTTATAAATATTACAAGACATTTTTACCTGATAAATACCTACTGCATTTCAACAGTTTGCTTCACGCACACAAGTGCCCAAATACACGCTTCCTGTAGTTCGTCCAAGCGTTTGATCATAAGAGTTGAGCTTAAGCTCTGCATGGATCAGTTTTATGTGGAGAAACCGCGTGTGTGCTTTCACAGGTATTGTGTTGCAACTGGTCGCCTGCCCCTGAAACACTGAGCATGTTACAAACCCCTTCCTAGTAGTCCTGAAAGGAAAGAGAGGAGAAAAGGCCAGATGATTAGATGGATATCGTGGTTTTCGACACGTGTAGCTGAGACTTGATGAGTAAGGTAGAGAGAAGTGTATTTTTGTGTGTGTGTGTGTGTGTGTGTGTGTGTGTGTGTGTGTGTGTGTGTGTGCGTGCGTGCATGATGCGTGCGTGCATGTGTGTCTGTGTGTGAAAGCGAGGAGGGGAGGAAGAGGTGAAAGGGAAGCTGATAAATATCAAATGAACAGAGAAGAGGTCTGTAAGTTGAGCCTTGCATCTTTTTGCCTGCTTTCTTTAAATGTATATGTGTGTGTATGAGTGTGTGCACGCTTGTGTGTAAGGGCAGGGGCGGGGGTGTTTTGTTGGTCTCTTAGATTGAAAAGAATGGCAGTTGATGATAGTGTGTGTAAGGAGAGGAAAAGAGGTGTGCGTGTAGATATGTGTGTGTGTGTGTGTGTGTGCGTGCGCGTGTGTGTCTGCGGGTGCGCATGTGTGCGCTTGTGTGTGTCTGTGTGCGTGTGTGTGTGTGTGTGTGTGTGTAAGTGTGTGTGTGTGTGTGTGTGTGTGTGTGTAAGTGTGTGAGGGCTGTGTTCAAGCACCACCTAGTGCTCGAGCGTGGCACCTCACCTGTGAAGTAAAGCACAACACCTCAACTGTTACAACCAGGAGTTAACGGTTGAAACGGTCTTATTGGATGGCACATGAATTAAGAGCATATATATGTTCGATGTAAAGATCTCATTCATTCAGAAATGTTTGAACCAAGCACGTGTACATGTATATTACGGTTATAATATACACAACATTGAAATGAAGGAACAGGTTTTTGCAACGTTATATTAGCTAAATAATCTCTCAGAATTTAAAAGATAAGTATCAGCCTAATGATGCAGCTGAACAGATAATGCACGTGCTTAAAATTTCAATACAGTAATAATATACCATTTATTAATTTGTTTTGAAATTGTTAAAAATAACTGTTCCGTATCCTTATGATGCTATAGAAACGTTTATGATGTGACAAGACCCTTGGAGAGGAAAAAACTACAGAAATTGCTCCCATAACACCTTGCGACTGTTGCAAGATTTAGAGGCTATTGTGAGAAGGAGATAATGTCACAGTCGATTCTTCACTCATCTGACAATCACCACCAGCCACCAGATAAGAGGCATGAGGAGAGCCTGGGATAATTATGGCACACATGGCTTAGCAAACTTTCCCCCTATTTCGCCCGCTCATTTCAATGTGCCCTTGAATACAGTACACTGTCAACACACATCCATCGCAGTCGGCTTACTCGAACTTAGCACCGCAGCCCCATCAAGCCCTTCCAAACAGGCTGGTGACAGTGATGTGAGGCTGTCGTGCTGGATCAAGGTAATTCAGTCTGAGCCTCCGCCCCCACCACCACCTCCCCACCCTCTACCCCCGTTGTCAGTCGAGCACGCCGTGACCCTCGGGCCTTCAGATTCAGCTCCCCAGACCTGTTTATTTTTATCACAACAATGAAAATTAGCATGATGCTGAACGCCTATGCACACTGCACGCCTCCAAGGCTGTTTGTATGTGTGTGTGTGTGTGTGTGTGTGTGTGTGTGTGTATTTTTGTGATCAGGCTGTGTGTGTGTGTGTGTGTGTGTGTGTGAGTGTGTGTGAGTGAGGGGGGGGGGGCATTGGAGTGACAGTGTCACCTTCTTATCACAGAGCCAATGCTGTGTAGACAGGAAGATTTAGCTGAGAGATTGAGGGGGCTTGGTGGTTACTACTGTGTGCTCTGACAGGTATCACCTATACAAGGATTACCAAAACAAAGATTCCATAAAAATGTCAGAATGAGCGAAGTGTCCCGTGGCGGTTTTGCAGGAGAAATGTCAAAATTACTGGTCACACAGTTTCTTTGTACCTTATCTCACTTGGTTTTAACGTCAAACTGATTTCATTCACATTCAGATATGCATCGTGGACTGACTTTGTTTTGAAAATGTTTGTACTGTTTGTATCTACAGTTTGGACAGTTTAATGTTGTCCACAGTTACACTTAAAAAAGTAGGTTAAGAAAATCTGATTCATTATAATACAAAATGAAGGCATTTCCTATTTTATTGCTTTTAAAAAAACAAAATATCCGTAATTGTCAGAATTCCCATCACAGAAATACCAAACAATTGAGTCTATTTAGAACTTAAAATGATCTCACATTGATTTGTTATACTATTTTACAATTCTCTGTAATACAATTAAATTCAATTGCTTCAGTGAACTGTGAGATATGTTTTTATGACTTATTACACACTGGTGTTTTACTCAGCTTCTGATTTTAGTCACACACATTTTCTCAATTTGCCTGACACTCAAATTGCTGAAATCTAGATGTTACATCATTTTTGTCTTTGTTTTTTGTTTACGTGTCACAAAATAACACACACACACACACACACACACACACACACACACACACACACACACACACTGGACCTTTGGCATGACTGTGGGGACGCTTAGTGAGACCGTTTTAAACATTTAGTCCTAGTAGGGCTGAGAAATACTTTACTAGTCAGTCTGGCTCTGTGGAGGAAGCAGAGACAGATGTTTAATGCTTTGCCTGTCTACACACACACACACACACACACACACACACACACATACATACAAACACAGACACACACATTGAAAAAAAACATTCTGGCCCTACACGCTGTGCTTGAGCTTATAGACGCATGCTCTGTCTCTCATCCGTGATACACACACACACACACACACACACACACACACACACACACACACACACACACACTTTTATGGCAGCATTTTCCAGTGTGACTGACAGCAGTGATGGAGGTGAAGATAAGCCTGATTAATTGGGAGGATGGGTGGGAGTGGGAGGCTACACAGAGGCTACGCTGCAGTGCTTCAGCAATGCCTCTGTGGCATTGAGTGCCACATACTCAAATGATTTGTCAACACTGCTGAAGGACATTTATTGACTGCACCCATGGTCTCCATTTTGCAAAGCGGTATTTTGTCATAGCTGAAAAATGGCCCTCCTATATCAACTTTGACACTCAGCTCTAAAGTTTATTTCTCTCTTTTCTTTATGCTATCCCCTGTGTAATGTAAGAGAAGAGTGTGATGCTTTAGAGCATCAGACAGCCAAAGGTCAATGCAACAGACTGTCCTTATAATGAAAGACACATGTGCCTTTTGCACACAATACATGGAAACAATGTCTCTAACGAGCCTTCTGCCCTCCCATTCCTCTCTCTCTCTACAGGATCCTGTGATAGAAGCTTGACATGAATGCCACAATCCAGTGGGACCTTACACAACCTGTCAATCTCAATGGAAAGGTTAGGCTTGAGTTTGGTAAGGCTGATGTTACACTGAATCTTAGCCACAAGTTCAAGAGTATTTGAACAGAAAGAACTGGCATTGATGAAAGAAATGTACTGTATTATTTGTAAAATCAAAGCACTTGTGGGATATACAGTATGTGATTTTTTTTCTTTCTCTTAAAGCACCAAAACGTTTAGGCCTGAGATAAGCTCTTACGAAGACCAGTTGAAATATAAAAGTGATGCCTGAAGTCTAATTGAACAATATTGGGTTTTTTTCAGCATAAGTGTACCTTCGCTGTATTATAACTTTACTGTATTTAGCCAAAGACAATGCCATTAACAAAAAAAACAGTGCTGAGGGCAATAAAAACCGTTCTTCTTGGTCTTCTTATTCTTACAAAGATGATTTTTTTTTCGATAACTTGTAAAGTAGATTGGAATCACAATCTTTATGATTGGTCAAGTCCATTACAAATTAACTCACTATCTGTCACTTGTCTTTCTTCTTATATACATTTTAAAATCTTTCCCATTTTTTTTCCTCTGAATGCTCTTGTATCATATTGAATAAGACAAACTCTTAAAAAGTCACAATAGTCACCATGCATTATGGCTCTGTATTGAATAGCGAGAGATATAGAATAGAATAGAGATTCTGTAGTATGCTACTTGGTTTGGGCTGAGAAGAATAACATACTGTAATGTGTAATTGCTCTTTGTGTTTTAAAAATGTGATTTCTGAAACGTATCTTCTATTTTACGATTGGTCTCTCCTCATTGTCAGTCCTAACAGTTTGGGGTTTTGTTAATGCAATCTGCATTGTAGAAAACTTTCCCGTCTAAACATGCAGTTTGCTCAACAGACACAATCCAGTTGTGTGGTTTCCTTATGATTCAAGAATCCCTGAATGCACTCACTCAAAACTGCAGGGAGAAAGACAGATATGGCAGAGCAGTGAAGATCCATTCAAATATGATTATAGCTGAATTAATAGACATTGACGTTTGTGTTTGTTCCAATGTGGTGAACAGCCCAGCATTTCCTGCCAATAGGCCCATGGATGACACTAATACCTAGTAATCAAAGGAAATGTGTATAGCTCCACAACCATTACATTCAGATTTTGTCTCTCTCGTTTTCTTACTTCACTCTTGTTTGTTTCGGTGTAATGCAGATCAGTTCTGGGTTTATTTTCTACCCTCAAAGCTGAATCTGTTATTTGATTTGCAGTAGAAGAAGAAAAAAAAAAAATCACCCCGGTGAAATTACATCCACATGGCAGAGGCTCTGAGCTCGTACTGTAGCTTGGTTAGCATTGACAACAGCCATGTCACAATGACAAAACAAGGTTAGGGACAACACAGAGCTTCTATTTTAGGTAATAAATTATTAAATGAAGGCCATTACTCATTATGTTTAAAATATAGCGACATTTAGAGCAGGAGTGTTTGATTTACTAATGCGCTAATACTTTGACACCTTTGTCATGGCTGTTAAGGAAGGCAGTTACATTAAAAATTAGAAAGAGTAAAAATGTGAAATGGTGCTTGAGTGATGCAGTACCTTTACCCCTTAAGGCTTTGCATGTTAAAACAGGTATTTTGCTAAATCACTTAAATGGATGAAAACTCTCATTGTCTTTGGTCAACATGCATGAATGTAGAAAGGTTATATATAAATATTTATGCATCTCTTTAGCACGTAACACTGACATTACAAAGTTGCAAGGCACTCCCACTTAATCATTCATTGTGTTCTCTTCACCTCAGGATGTGGTTGACACGCCATGAAGGCATCTAGATGCGCTCTCATATCTCTCACTGAGCGACTTTTCTTCCTTTTTCTCCTCTAATGCCTGTGAAGACAGTTCACCCTCAGGAAAGAAGCGGCTAAGTTTTCACCTCTTCTGAAAGCAGAGGGAGGAATTAACCAGTTGAAAGGTTATGTGGTAAATCAACATTAGCTTTACGGATTATCTCAGTGATTGAGCCCTGTAATTACATGACACATCTTGGATCTCTTATTGGTGGAATCCTTGTCTCTCTTTATCCTTTAACTTTGACAAAATAAACCTCTGAAGCAACTTGCTTTTTATGAATACTTGACTGGTAACTGTTAATTTTGCTAATTTGTTATTGGGTCAGTTAAGTAATAAAATACAGTATTTGCATTTTGGGAGATCCTGGTGGTGTGATGGACTGGGATGTATTTTCTGTCTGCTTGAAACATTGTGGTTTTTTGACTTGAGTTTGTGTATTCCCAATAACTCTCACGTTTATCATTTAATCCCACAACAATAACCTTAGGATAATTGTTTCAAAAATGATATATGTATATGGAGCCATAGTAAAAGCCTTACACTTATAGCTTTAATGGGGCCATTTTGAACTAGAACCCCTAGAATAAAAACAATTGTGGACAATGCAGGGTAACTATACAGCCTGTACAGAGCTCTTAATCCTTGAGAAAACAATCTTGGTCTTTACTTGCTAATATTTACTATTAACTGTGGAACTGGGACATTAAGTCCCCCACTGACACTAATCCACAATAAATCAAGGTCTTTTCTGTTAATATTTACAAAGTCACAGAATAAAAAGGTTGGTGTTCATCTGGATTTAATAGATATAGAATGTTCTTGCGTAGGACTTGCAGTAGGATGACAGAAAAAAAGCCCTGCCATTACATAAAAAAATGTGTTTGTTGCACTTTTCCACAGGATGAGGGGACGTGGGATATTCTTTCAGCTCAGTGTTTACAGCTAAGTCAAAGATAGTGTGCTTTTTTCTGTAGTTTTACAAGAAGACCAAGCCAAATGGGGTGTGTGTATATCTGTTTATCCAGAGGACCCCATGTTGCCGTGAAACCCAATAGTCAACCAATAACTGTTTTCTTTTTTCCTACATTGAAAGTCAAGATTCATCCAAGATCAAACCGGATGCTATCCCAGCATGCAATGGGCGAAAGGCAGAGTGCACCCTGTACAGGCTGCAATCTATTACTCATCCCACTGTAAATACTTGAAGGACTGTCAAACAAATCACAAAGCGTGATGAAGTCAAATAACATAATTATTGTCATGTACTGTACGTCATAATCATATTGGCAATAAAAGTCAGTAAATATGGAGCACACAGCAGTACAACGTTTTGGAAGTGTTTGTCATGTTATTGCAGTGTGTGTGCAGTCAATCGACAGCCAGCCATTGTCTGTTGGAGACTTCTGCTTGTACTCCATTACCTTCTTGCTGTTGAACATAGCTCATTAAATCCGACTTTTCCACACCACTTGTCCCAGTAAATAAAGTTTTGTTGGTGCATGCTGCCTTCATGATCTACTCTCGTTCTCTCCCTCCTTCCCTCTCTCTCTCTCACTGACCACGCAGTGTTCGGAGGTAATTGAAAATGTGATCCATGAAGTCACAAGTGCAATTTAACTCAAAGCCTACTCATGTTAGCGCTTCCACTCGTAACAGGTCAAAGAATGAAATTAATTTTTAAAAAGGCGACCCATGAAATTGCACTATGATAGATGGCGTGTAAAAGCAATATTTTAATACATTTATGGCTATATATTTTCCATCCCCCTTGATGTGGAAACTTCTCTGTGTTGAAATATAGTGTTATTTCAGTTCACTTGGAGTATTAGAGGAAATGTAGTATCAGTAGGGTACATTTTAAGTAAAGGAATATGTACTCTTGCAGTAACATTTAAACACTTCACTCCTCACTAACGTAAGCATTTAAGTTCATAATTAACTCAAGCAAGAATAAGATTTGCACAATAAAATGGCAACATACAGTGCAAATGTATCTTGCCGTTTTGGATATATGTACAAAAGGAATGCTAATATTGTACCCATAAGATGCAAGTAGAAATTATTTGTTTTGGCACTATTTACACAGGTTATGTACCTGTCATTATATCAACACTTTTTCAAAATGTCTGCTGACTAGCTGTATTTTATTCTATGTTTAACATTTTTGCTAAATTCAGACCAAGTGCACAGCCTCTACATGAGGGTAAGTCAAAAGTCAGCAGGTGCAGGACAGAGGGCAAAGGCAGCAATTGGTCGGTGGTATCTGTTGGGAACAAAAAGGCCCGAGTACGTCAGTAAGTACTGTAAGCATGACATATCTTAGAATAGCAGTCCACGTCTGAGACCATTTCAACATCTTTACTTCACATCTCTTGCCCAAAGAAAGCTCTTCAAAGCAGCATTCCTATTTTTAGAGAGAATTTTTGCATGCAGGACCTGGCTGGTACAGTAAAGCCAGAGCCAATGCGGGCCTCTCAAAGGTCCCTCACCAACTGTCACCTCCACGCTTTAGAGAGGACGCGAGGGAGATGTGGAGGATTCTGAAGGAAGACCGAGGTGCTGAAGGGGCAGCTGCCTTCGCTTCGGTCCGAGTCCTCTGACCCACTTTCCCACCTTTTCCACCTCCTGCGAATTCCCCTCCGCCATCTCCTCTCCCACTTTCTCGCTCAAGATTAATGGTGTGAACCCAAACATGCTGGCACACTGGATGTAAGGAAGATGTCTGAGGTAAGGCCTGACAGAAGTTTGGAGTGCAGGATAGGCGCGCTGTGTGGTTGTGTATGATCACTTTGTGCTCAAATAAATATGGCAGGTCCGTGGGGAGTGTCCTTATGGTGAGGACATCTTGTTGCAGGAGCGAGCGAGGAGCTGTAGCTCATATTTCACTCTCTCTGAGCTGCCAGGTTCTCCATCTTTCACTCTTTCTGTCTCTCTGCCGCGGTGCCTTCAGGGGGAAAAGGCAAATTCTCAAGGCCTGAAAAGTATGTGAGAAGACTTGGTTGGACAGAAGTTCAAGATGTCATAAGGGAGAAGTTGTGTTTCGACACGAAGTCTTGTTTGTGCTCATCAGGAAACCTGTCAGGAGGCCGTTTGATGTCGCATTTGGGTGATGTCCTCGGGCACTGTGTTTGTGTTAGCTTCCATATGGATTAGCTTCATATAACATGGCCTATCCCTTTGGAAGACGCAGTAAACTCATCCACAATCTCTTACATTCACATATATTCCTATGCACCAGAAAAATGTGCCCTTACTGGGATTGGAATTGATGAAAAGGTCCAGGAGGAATTTGTCAATATAATTACTCCATGGGGGGAAAAAAAGTTTTCTACAGAGCAGAATGTTTCTCAGATCACCACCATACCTCCACCTGCATAATTGATAGAGTCTTCATGATTAAGCTAATGACGCTCAGAGCTTAAGCCCTATCCAACAGCCCCTAATTAGAAATATGTAATATCCCCCCTCCGCTTCAATTAGCATTAGAACAGAAGGTTAAGAATCATTCAATATTCATGCGGACGGTGAACTTCAAGGTTAAGGAGACTGGTCATTTAACCTCAGCTTTAAAATAAAAGTCATTTTCCTTAATTGTCTTTGATGAGAGTCACTAACTATATAGCTGTGGGAGGTGCTTAATCAAGTTGTACCCAGGTAAAAGCGAAATATTGTTGCGTTATTACCTTAGTCTTTCTTTTATGTTTTACACGCGCGCGGGGGGGGGGTCTGAAACATTCATACACTTTGCGATGAATTGCTGTGTTTTGTTTTAGCATTTTAGATGTTTAAACAGCTTAGAGGTGTAGTGCTATTGCTTGTATTTCTTAGTAATCCATCTCTTCACATATTGTCTTTTGGAATACCTGAGCCAAGCAGGTGTGTGACGTAAGGTAGCCTAGCTGTCACACTTGTGGAAAGCTGGTTTCTGATTGACGGCCCTGGAGGCGATAGGCGTAATGGTGCATCATGGGAAAAGCTCTCTGTAGACTTGTAAGGACCTCTCTCTTATGTGATGGCTCATGAAAAGGGGATCAAATGGCAAGGTGTGCATGTGTAGGGATATGTGCCTAGTGCAACATAACTACCTTGTACATAGAGTGTATTTGTCTTACAGTACATCTGCTTTGTCTCTAGCTTTTGAAGGCTCAGGATACGTAACTAAAAATACTATAACATATCAGTATAAAGCAATGTATGAGTTCAGTCTGAGCTTATTATTGCAGTCATCATTTTCATTTTTACTACTGGTCTAGGAGAGACATTAGAGTTGCATGGCACAGAAGCTTTAACTTTGGTCTTGCTTGAGTCCACCTCCTCCAGAATGTGTCTGACCATTGACTGGGGGTTTGACAGGGAACTGCGTTGGCCTTGTGTCAGCAGTGGAGACCACAGAGCAGGGCCTGGGACTCAGAGACTGGGCTTGGAGCCCATAGCCTGGAGGCTGTAGGCCCAGGACTGCACCCGCTGGCCTAGACCAGCACAGCCCAGCACAGCCTCGACCAGCCCATCCCAGCTCTGCTCAGCGCCCCCCCCCCTCCCATGGCCTCCCTCCACCTACACCAGCTGCACTTTTCTGGCTCCAGCTGCTAGGTGTGTATGCTGCCCGCCCCTTCCATACCCCCTCTTTCCCCTCCATCTCTTGCTTTTTCCTTTTCTGGTTTTCCCTCGTTCTCTTATTTTCTCATTCCCGATTTGTCCTCTCTGTGTGTCTGCCTCATCCTCTCTCTTTTCTGTATCCTCTCCGCCTCTCATCCTTCGCTCCCTTGCCAGACACAGGGGTTGTAATAGTGCCCAGCAATTACTGAGTTGGCATGTGCTGCATTGTTTACTCACAGTCCTATTCCTACTGGACTTTATTAAAACACCATCTGCTGTCAGCTCTGGAATGGTAGAAGAGGTGGTGGAGGAGGAGATGGAAGAGGAAGGCAACGGGAGAAAAGCAATGGATTTGGCTTCAGAATGGAAGGAGAATGGATGGACTCACGTGGAGAGTGCGGGCTGCCACGGTGGTCTCCTGTCGGAGGGACATCAACAGTACATGAAACCGATGAAGCTAAATGAGATTTTTGGTGCAAAGAAAGGGTCTGGTAATGGGAACAAACTAAGTGAGTGTGAGTTCCAGGAAACACAAATGATTCAGCCTTTCAGGGCTTCAAAATGTGCATGAAAATGTGAAATCCCAAAAAAATTTACCAATAAAATGTATGTATCACCACCTCTTTGTCCTTGGTCTACAATTGGGGGTTTTCAGGTCACGTTGGACCAAAGGAATATGAAGGCAGGTGACAGAGATCCTTCATCAGGCCTGTCGATCACACAGAGCGACTCAGGTGCTAAATAGCATGTGTAATAACAGCATGACCACGCCTGTTTTTGAACATCCACATAATCTCTCTCTCTCTCTCTCTCTCTCTCTCTCTCTCTCTCTCTCTCTCTCACACACACACACACACACACACACACACACACACACACACACACACACACATATAGAGCCATGCTGGGTAATAATGCTAATGGCCCCGCCAATGTAATGACATTCTGATGGTTATTTCATTAGCTGTAATTTGTTATGGGACATGCCATCTCGGACGAGAGCCTGGATTGATTGGAGAGCCTGGATTGATTGAGAGGAGGCGGGCTGGACACACTACGAGCTGGATCAATTAGTCAATTATTGCAGAGGCTTGGTGTGAACAGTTCTGGCATCAAGTGTTTGTAAGTAGAATCTTACAGTAATATTCGTAAGAATGCAGGGCAAATTTAAATCCCAGGGATGATACACAAATAAATGGTAACAAATTTCAAAATATTGTCCTGAAGGATGTCTCTATATTTTCCCTAAATAGTCATTTCTTTGCACATGTTGGCATTTGAAGTGGGTCAAATTAAATATTTTTAATCCTGGCGGACAATAAGTGAGTGCAATGTTTGACTGCCAGTATTCATGGCTACAGCTGTTGCTTTTATTAAATGAGGACCCCATCACAATAAGATGCCATGTCTCGTTATGTTTTGTAATTTATACCAGGCACTGGAGAAATCATTGTCAGGCTATTAAACTAATCACATACTGACTGTTTAATAGCCAAAGCTGATCCTTCATGCTGTCCATACAGGGTGAAGTCTAGCAGCTTACAGTGGATGTTTACTTGTGCTCCGGAAATGTCTGCGGGGATCAATGAGGTGGAAGACACAAGCGCACTCACATAGATGCATGTGTAAACACAACACATGATTATAAGGTCTTTTTTATGCTCTGTGGTTAGTCTGCTTCACAGAACTCCTTTACTATAATTGGGTGCACATTATGTAGGAAAGGCCAGATGAGGGAAGATGATGTGAGGTTAAGGAGGGGCACTTGTTTTGGAAGCTGGGCTGTACAGTGAACACAGGGCCTCTCATGTGTGCGTTGTGCCCCTATGGGAAGCATGACAAACGCTAAAGAATATTGAGAAATATCACATCCCATTGTGGGGCAGAGAAAACCAGATTCTGTGTAGAGCAAGCTTGTAGTGTGGCAAGATATAGCTAGCTAGCTCATAGAGATCACAAGTGAGATATTGTATGCCTTTCCTAATCTATATATTTAATAAACAGTGGGGGAAAATGTGGGGATTTTATTTTGAGTTCTGTGAATATGTTACACTTAAATTTAGAAACAATCCCTTAATGTTAACTTGTCATAATCATATATTATTTAGTGATAGTGTAACTGCATGGTAATATTGAGCTGTATACATGAGTATAATTGACTTACATTCACCATGCACTGCTGAAAATATAATTTCTACCCATTGTACAAATATTTTCTCAATCTGATTACATTTTTAATATTTTCTGGTGCTCAAATACTTGTCAGACTGAACATCCCATAAAGCATGTACACATTTGGCATTCTATTCATAGCAGAATATAATATTACTGTAATGGATTGACCGGAATCATGTCCTTTTATTGTATTGAATATGTTAAGTTGCAAATGAGATAAAAATGTATACAATAGAGACATGAAGTGGAAACAAATATCTCATTTGAGGCACAGACAGCGGAAATCACACTTGTAGTCATGAGTTATTCATGCATTAGAGATATTGTAGATTGACAGCACAATCATGTCAGAGGGTATTACGCATCAGCAATCATGTCATGCCCCCTGAATGGGCACATACACCACAGTACAGAGGGAAAACAAAAAGGGCGTCTGAGGTAAATTCTCTCTAACTGGAAAAATAGCAATACTGAATACTGAAACCAGTTTACAGATAAAACCATGAGAGCTGGGCAAAGCTGTTTCAGTATATGGAGAGACACCTGAGAACAGTTTGAGGGAGGTGTTCATTTAACATTAGAGTGAAATCTTTTGCAGCCGTATTTAGTTTTTTGTGTTTGTGAATTTTTAAAACTAAAATGCCTCTGTTTTACAGATTAGGGAAGGCAACTTGGACGTGTGTGTGTGTGTGTGTGTGTGTGTGTGTGTGTGTGTGTGTGTGTGTGTGTGTGTGCCATACCACACAAGCAGACCCTCTGTGGCAGCCCTCAGCTGGCCATGTTGTCGGGGGTGGGGGGGTCAAAGGTCGGACCAAGGTTCATTATGTCCTCCCATCCTTCAGCCTCCCCAGACGCCAACAGTCAGCTGTCTGCAACACTGCATGACACAAAAAGATCAAATGAAGGATTATTGTCATTTAGAAAAAACACATGACGAGTTCCATTAACAAAAAGGAAGATGGCAAAACAGCAAAACATTGGCTGATTGACTGTGAATTGTTAAATAGGTTATTACTGTGTCGTTTTTAAAATATGAATAAGTTCCATTATACAGTGTGTTTTGGGTAATCTTGATTATTAAACACCTGGTAATTTTTTTTTTTAAATATGGACATGGATATGTACAGTTTGGTTATTCAACCTTTTTCATGCAGTATTCAGTAAACTGTGTGCTTGGCCTCCATGTTACAACAGTGACTCCATTGTTTCATTCTGATCATAATGTGCAATCAAAGCTTAGCTAATTAAAGACAAATAACTAACATTCAACAATTTTATGAAATCATAAAATGTCTTTGGTGAAAGAGCTTCACCGGCTCCTCATATATGGAAAATGAGCAGCCATGCCGAGAGAGGACACAGTAACTGAACTATTAAACACAGAGGTGTCGTGCATCGATGTACAGTAGAGTGTAGTTATCTTTAATGAGAGTGAAATCACTGTCTCTTAAAACAACACATACTGTTTTACGGGTCACATCAGAGCTGCGTTCAAAGCAAGCATCCACCGCAACAACAGGATGGACAGCCCGCCACTTCCTCCTCCGGTTTATTTTACTTCCTCTATTAACTCTGTTTTATTTACTATTAGGTCTTCATGGATATCGTGTATGATGCTAGAAGAAGACAACCAGAGACGTCTGTGTCAACACTATGATAGTTTAATACAGTAACAAGCAACATATTTTCAATATATGGTGTTAAAAAATCCAGCAGTTTGGGTGCTTGGTTAGCTCACCTGGTAGAGTGGGTTCCCATATGGAGAGGTTTACTCCGCGACGGAGCGGCAGCGGGTTCGATTCCAACCTGCGGCCCTTTATCGCGCCCTTCTCTCTCCCCTTTCAAGTCTAAGCTGTCCTATCCAAATAAAGGCCTAAAATGCCCAAAAAAGAATCTTAAAAAACAAAAACAAATCCAGCAGTTCATTTATTTAGTTAGTTTGTTGATTATTGAGAGATGTGAAATGATAATTAATTATTATCTGTAACCTATAATTTGGTATGGTTTTAGTGCAAAAATAACAATGCCACCATAAAAAGGGACAATAAATCAACATCATCATGTGCACCTTCTGTCAACTTCTCTCTCCTAGGACGTCTTGTAAATCCACCAAAGTAACCATTTGCTGTAAATGTAAAAAGTTTATATGCATTCAACTTGTGTCCTGTCTGAAGTCCATCCCTGGCTTTCCAGCACCACGTCAGCATTTCTCTCTCCTTCAGGAAATGGAGAAAGGCCAGCTGAGGCGCCTTTTGTTACATTTTTATTTAACGTTGTAAAAAAGTGTTAGATGCAATTTTAGGTGAGAAACTGCGCTTTAAGCCCAGGCATTAAAAACAAATACACCAATTCAATTATCACTTGGCACAGTTCATCAACTGGTGTGACAGGGAGTTTAAAGTAACAAGGCTCGGGTGTCTAGCGCAGTGTCAGCACATCTCTATCACCTCGGTGATGGAGAGGCCAGCTGAGAATGGACTCTAGTGGCCTGGGACATGTTCCTCCACCCTGACACTCCCTCCCCTCCCCTCCCTCGGTCCCGCATGCCCTGCCTCCTACAAGCCCCTTTTGTGTGGGCTAAATGAGGCTGGATGCACCCCTTTAACTTTGATTTCCATTTTCCATTGTCCGCCCATTGACGGGGAGGGTGACTCCATCTGTGCCTGCTTGCATGGTGCCACCCTTTCAATAGGCATATGCTCCACATGTAGGAGCCCTAAACTTGCAAAAGAATGGGTGGAAGGAATAATGATATACAAGACGGGCCCCTCACTTCACAGAGCACGAGAGAGAGAAAGAAAGAGATTGAGGGAGAGAGAGAGAAAATACTCTATTCATCAATTTATTGTATGGCCCTTAAAACCTACAGCCTTTTTATGTATATTCAAGAGCGCAGAAGAGATTACACAAAAGCCCCCACTGAACTGATGGCGTTTTAAATTGCAGTCAAGCTGCTCCACTCGCCTCCTGAACTGTGCTTAAAATGTGCATGTGTGTTTTACATGAAGGGAGACGCAGCTTGCCCCGTCACCGGCCACAATGGAAGCCCCACAGAACAATTGATATCTGTTAACTGAGGTGGCGCGCCAGGGTCAGTTTTGACTTGGAAATGTGCAATATGCTGTGAAAACAGCCCCTTGTGCTCGCTCTCCCCCCCTTCAGATCTTATCTCCACATGTGATAACACCACTTAAGATCTCATACAGTAACACACATTAAGTCATTTCCCTCTCCAAACAAACTGAAGAGGGAAGTCGGCAAAAAAAAAATAGAAAGTGAAATTCGGTATTAGATTGTAAGTAGCCAGTGTTTTTCTGTTGATTTTTATCTGCAAGCCCGATTTTGATTTAAAAAATTTTTTTTCCTAAATTAGGATTATATTTGTCTTGAAACCTAATTTAGCAGGAGAAAGAGCCTAAGACAGGGTGGGAGAGGGTGAAGCTCATGGCTTAATTTGCCTTCCATTCCACTTCATTCATTTACTTATTCATTCATTGCCTCTTTCTCCCTGTCCATCAACCTTATCCTAATCTCTCTCTTTATCCCTCTCCTCCTACTCTTTCCTTGACACCCATGACGCCCATTGGCCCACCCCTCACAGCTCCGCCTGTTCAGTTATAAGGCTCTATCGATTACAAGCCTGTCGTACAAAACGACCTAATGGAGGGTCAGCTTTAATGTGAGGGGCAGGGGGGCCTCAGTCCTGGTAGGAGCTGGGCCTGGCTTTTAAACACCCCTTCTCCTTCCTTCTCCTCCTCCTGTGTCCCCACTCCCTCCCGCTGGGTTCCACCTTGTCCCTCTTAGCCCTTTCCATTGGCGAGTGGGAGCCGTGACAAATCAACAGCGGAGCCATCAATCCCCCCGCCTTCCTCCGCTCCCTTTACAAGACCCACCGCCGGCTGCAGTGGCTGCCCATGTGCGAGGGTATTTAGTGGGGGCCTAAAAGCTGAAAGGAGACGCGCTTGGATCAAATGTGTGTGTGTGTGTGTGTGTGTGTGGTGGGGGGGGGGAGGAACAGAAGGATCCCTCTCAGGAGGGGTGCTGAGGCCCCGACTCGTTTTATAGACTCCCCTGAAAGAACGTGATTACAGATCATTATCCAATTGAAGCAGATTGATGGGCTGGGGTCAAAGTAATATAGCTCATAGTAAAGGGGAGGGGTGACAGGAGAGGACGGAGGGCAGTGCAGAAGTGTGGGGTGAAGTAGGGGGGTTTGCAGGGTGAAGATGGTATAATGACTGGATTGTCACCACCGAATGGAGTATGGGAAGGGGGGGGAGGAAGACCCAAACTTGTCGAATGAAAGACTGGGGCTTTTCTTTTTCAGGAATGGGTTGAAGTAGTACAACAAGTGCTGATGGAGAAGAGAGATGCTGGATTGGCCTTGTCACTCCAGAGGGCAGATAAAGAGAGCTTTGTGTGGAGGGGAGGCAGGAGAATTTGTCCAGGGTGATTTGGCTGTGTGTCTCCTTGTAAATAGTGTGGTTCATTATCTGCTCTTCTTTTCACTGAAATGATTGAGATTGGATCAAGAGTTGTTACAAAATTAGACAGCTGTTGGATTTGAAGATATCGTACTCCACAAATAAATGCTCCTCACACAAAAACACTAAAATTCATCTATTTTCACGATAAAACGTATATTTTAAACATAATGTTTTAGGAGTTCGAGGACAAGCAAAAGTCCACAAATTATTATTCTCCCTCATACTGTATAAACAAGTTTTCAAAAGTTATTTGAAGCTAAGACAAAGACAGTGTAACATAAACATTTTTTTTTACATAATTGACTTTCTCAATTACTGCCGTCAGCTGATGCCCTCACCTCGTTTGTTACAATCTTCCGATATCCTATTAACCTGTGTACCATTTGCCTCAAACTGTTCTCTTACATAATACCATGCATTACAATGCATGATGTTCCTGAGCTTTCCAACGCACTGGAAAGGTAGAACTCAGATGATTATCACCATTCAAATAAGAGCACGGCTCCGCTTCTTCTGCCATTTGAATGTACAGTACATGTTGATGGTGAATCTGCATAGCTGTTTATGAAACCTTACATGACCTTGTGTGTAATTTGAAATGAAGTAAACAGTAGCAATGGCAACAACAGAATATGTTTTGCACTTGTTGGATGCCACAGTGTTAGTCATAGTTCTGGTATATATAGTTTTATTGCCAAAGGCAGAGACATTTGGATAGTCCGTAGATTTCAGATTTTATCTGTCGTTTTGTCAACCAGGCTTCCGAAAGCATCCTGCAACTCAAACCACTTTTTTATCAGAGCAAACACAACGCGCACACACACATTCATGCACACGAGAATCTTGGCAACATGCCACGAGTTGGTATGTCATGGCGTTTTATGTTACATCTATGAATCTGATGCATTCATTAATGGTTTGTTAGCAGGATGGTGGTTCTGTAGATGGTGCCAGTGGACTGGAGTCTTGTGACAGGGAGTTTCTTCAGCCACAGTAGAGGGCTTATGGGTAATGGCTATGGCACTGAATAGCCTTTTGATATTGGCTGAGACAAAAGTGTCTCTTAATTTCCCTTGCTTTCAAGATGCAGATAGAAAAAAACCTTTAAGACAGCTTGAGCATGTTTTAGATCAAGCTTGACATTTCATTTTTCCGCTTGGGATATTTTAAACAAAATGGATCCTAAATGACGCAGAACTTTGGGACTTTAATCGGACTTGACAGATGCACATGCTGTCCGTGTTTGCTCGGCATGCAGGAACTGGCACACGGCAATTACGGTGAATGTGCGAGAGCGTAAAAAAAAAAAAAAACATCACAACTTTGCTATGTGCAGCCTTTGCGTAATTATTGGATTAATGAAGAATGCACTCATCATCAGCGGCTGTGACGCATAAAAAGGGTCCCATACTGTACATTTAGGAAGCGCTTTATGCTCCTGCTCATTTTAGGATGTGAATTTGGAAGGCAGCGTGCAGTCACATGTGTTCAGGAAGCACACACAACAGCTTCAATACATGCATAGACAACATACTATGCTTTTATGGGTCCTTACCATAATGTTTTCTTCTAAGTTACAAGCTGTGATTTGTGAGGATTTCTTGCAAATGAATGTCTACTAAGAGAGACAGAAATACAGACAGACACAGACACAGAGTCATATGCAGCTAAAAGCTCTGCTTCCTCTGTTTTCCGCCAGTCTGGGAACTGACACTGAGCAGACTGACCCATGTGATTACATCCTCAGAGAGAGCGTGCGTGTTTGCATGTGCGGATGTACTGTCTGCATGCGTGAGCCTGTGTTTTGGCTGTACACTTCCAATTTTTTTCATGTGCGTTGTGGAAAGATAGTGGGTGATTTTGTGTTTGTGTGTGACTCAGCCCAGCTTTGGGAAGCAGCCACACCAGGTGGATCTGATTGAAAACATTGCAGGATGATCGTGATGAAGAGAAGATCCTTTTCTGACCTGCATTTAAGATTGTCTATACAGTACCGTTTTGGGGGGGTATTGATTACTCAAAGTTAAAAACTATCCTCTAGGAAGAACTTCAAAACATTTCCATAGTTTCTCTTTCATATTGGCAACCATTTAATAGGAGTATTTGTAATTTTCTTCAGTTGGTTCCTATCTCTTCTCCGCATGAAATCCTAGAAATATGTTGGATATTCATACAGGCTAGAAAAAAAATGATCAAGCGTCAGACATCTCTATAGGTCAGACTGTACTTGCAAATTATTGTGGATTAAAGCAACTGATCTTTGATTAAGCCGCTGTGTTACATCTCACAAATGTCTCTTTTCCAACATCCAAACAGAGTCACAAGCTGCTGTTGCCCTTAATTGACCCAAAACAAAGTGATCAAGATTTCAAGACACACTGAGGTTTCTAGAGCTGTTGCTGTTTGAGACATAAAGGCCTTAAAAGCTCCGTTAAACAGCATACTGCATCCTGGATCACAGCAGCAACTATACTCAATGTAACGTGTCTCACATTGTACGTGGAATTGAAACAGGAAAAATAAGAACTTACTCTTCATTCTTCAACTGCACCTCATTCTTGCTAGATTAAATAAAGTTAAACATTTTAAAAATGTCAGAACAGAAAGTTAGTCCATAAGTCAATTAAACCATTGCGTAAACAAGTTGTCTTTGAAGACACCACACACTGTAGCTACAGCTCTGCGACCTGCATGCTAAACCCAGTTACAGGCAAGAGAGGAAGCCCTGACTCCCTCTGCGTTACACTTAGTCAGATAATTGGAAATGCGAGGGCATTAACTCCAACGGGATTAAGAAGGGGAATTAAATATGTTAATCCCCAAAATAGGTAAATAGCCTCAGTGATACAATAACCAATTTCTAGGGTTTTCCTCCCCCGAGGACACGTCTGCCTTTGAACGCAACATGCTCACACACAACCACACACACACACACACTCAAGCAGAACTGCACTAGTACACATTTGCACATGAACACGAACACGTTGCACGGGCGAGCTGGAGAGAGTCTCGAGTGTTCCAGAAAGTTCTCCAAGGTGATGCCTGTGGTGTCGCGTGGCCCTGTGGCTGACTCTTGAACCTGTTCTCCCAGGTCTGCCTCTTTGTTCTAGAGATCATTACCTCTGTCGCTCCGCTCTGCTCCGCTCCCCTCCCGAGACCGCTTTGTCGCCATGTGTTCATCTGCCTTGTAATTATAGCACGGTCCTGGATGTCACGGTTTAGGGACTCTGCCTGGGTATGAGTGAATGTGTGCATGTCAGGGGACTGAACGAGTGCGTGAGATGTGTGGCTTATACTGTGCTTTTTATGCCCGAGTGTGTGGGAAGTGTGTGTGTGTGTGTGTGTGTGTGTGTGTGTGTGTGTGTGTGTGTGTGTGTGTGTGTGTGTGTGTGTGTGTGTGTGTCATTGATGGAGTGTGGACAGCGGTGTTTACGAGATCACAGTGAGCGCTTGTGTATGCGCATATAATTTCAATCACCAAAAAAAAGGGTGCATCGTAAATTGAATATAACGCACTTTTAATTTAAACTATTCAAGCAGAGGCATCGCCTTTGGAGATGTCAACAGAGCTGGATTTTGATGAGCTACTGTACTTGTGTCAGGATCATGAAACAACTGAATAAAAAAAGTGTATCTTCAAAACACTGACACATAAATCATCAGTGCCGGGGCATCAGTTGGGGGCAAAAATCAAGTTAAAGTTGCCCACTGAGTTCAAAGTACATTTGTATACACAATTAGTGGAGTGCAATTTCTGTTGGAACTGAAGCATAGCGAAGAAAACCCCAAGGTCAATTGCTGATCGCCTCTGAGAAACATTATTTTTGTGTCTCTGTGTGTCCAAAGATGAATGTCTTGGAGGGGAAGAGAAAATAAGAAGAAAAGAAAACATTAAAAGAGAGAAGTCAATCATTCAAGAATGCAAGACCATAATGCACCACAGTCAAATTCAATAAAGTCATTATTCCTGGCTTAGCTATAGCGGTAGTATTTTTCCTGGATATCCTATACCGCTTATCCCAATTCCTTTCTCTCTGTCGCTCTTACTCTTTCTCTTTTTCTCACCATTCCTCTTTTCTCAGTTCTGGCTACAGGGCATGTAGAATGGCATCAATACTCTTATTTCGCAACATGAAACCCTCTATTTACTCCAAAGATTCATCTGTGATGGATGTCTTTCCGCAACGGCTACCTCTACAAAAGGCAGAAAGCAGCTTCTTCATGCCAACCCTCTGCGTATTACCCCTGACATATTCTATTAGGCCGATTACACATAATGATGCCAAATAAGCAGCGAATGAAGAGCTGGGGAGTTATCACAGCCCCCCAACGGAAAAGAAGAAGAAAAAAATGCTCAGCAAAGTTTCTTATCTCAATCCAGCTGAAGGAGGAACCACACACACACAGTCCAAGCTGCACTTATCAGTCATTAGGCGTTTAAATGCTTGCCCAGAGAGAAATTAGATTTCTGAGGAGTTAAGAAGATAACCAGTAGCACACTCTTAAAAAGGATGTAGCACTTTCAACACATTTGAGCGGAGTCTGAGACAACATACTGAGTGGCTGCAAATTGTAGCAAGTAATATTACTGAAACATGTGTTGTGATTAACGCAATTTAAATTGACAAATTATATAAGATGAGTTCCCTGAATACGGCATATCAAACTAAAATGGAAGGAGTGTCTCTCTGTCCTTTGAGTTTCTCGACAACTGTTCAACTGATCAACTTGACATTTGGCGAGTGTTTTGCTGAGGACCCAAGGAAGTGCAGTGTTGAGTGCGAGCTTTTGCAACCTGTACTCACTCCCAACTCATAAAATACGGACACTTGGGCTCTTAGCGTCAGATACGACGCAAAAGCACGTATCTGACGCACGTAAAAGCACTCTTCAGCGTATGTATGGAACACACCGTGCAGAGCAGCAGCCCGACCGTGGCGCTGTTAGATGATGTAGTATTAAGAGCGACAACGGTAGCTAGTAGTATGAAAGACCGAAATGTCGCGTAAGGAGATTGGATGGGTCAAACTACACAGGACTTTCACCCAGGAGACCGCGGTTTGTGTCCTGTTCTTGTCCCGTGTGTCACAGAAACGTACATTTTCTAACCCCACCCACGATCTTTTCCTAAACCTAACTGTCCCGTTCTTGTACCGCATGTTAGTTAATATGCCCCGACCCAGAGCGTCAAAAGTGACATCAAGAGTCCCGGCGCTAAAGGAGACTTTTAGCGTGAATAACAAACGCCAAAGGCACATGACCATTGCTCGGGGATGCAACTATGTCAGGGCAGGTGTATTGCTCAGGACCCAATGAGGCTCAGTGTCGAGTGTGAAGTAGTTTGGATGAGCGGTTCTCAAGAAAGCTGCGATACCACAAGCCAAGCACGCACCTTTTCAACAGGCACTGCACAATTTAGCACCAAGACAAAGATGCAAGTCTGTGTAACAAATCACACAGTTACCCACTTTATTACCCCAAAACAAGGTTTAATGTCCTATTCATTATAGTGTGTGTGTATGTTTGGTAAAGTAACAGCACTTTAATCAACTTAACATGTGTTAATGAAATTTAGGTGGAGCAACAGTCCAAGAAACGAGTTATTAGATTTTGGTGCAGATCAAGAGGCATTTTTTTTAAAAATTTCCTAAAAATGTGAGATACTGTTCATAATTTCTTTTTACATGTTCACTATTTTCTTATGAACTCATGCACTTACTAAAATGAAAACACAATGCCACGTATTATGAGATAGTTTGCCACAATATGTAATTATATGTAATTTGTAGATCAGGATCCAGATGCGGTTTGACATTTTCTAAACATTTTTATTTTTAAACATAATAAATGAAAAGGATTGTGCAGACTTGGCAGATATATGCACTTTCTGCGCGGTACAGTAATTTTATTGGGTTTCAAAGTGCGGTCCTGGGACCCCCAGGAGTCTTGGGAGAGTTCAGGGGATCACCAGAGATACTGTAGCAGAATTTAACTATAACCTAATTCTCTAGAATTATCCTTGTTAAAGTATGAGTATGCAATAATATGTTTTGTCTCACTACTAAATCAACTTTATCCTGTGGAAAGCACAGTAGATATCACTACAATTACCTACATTTTTTTTCAATTTACCAAAATATTCCCCCACGTCCACAAAACACGGTGTAATGCTGAGTAGTTGGGTGAGACATGACCAATCTGTGAAGTGTGTCAGAGTTCTTGGAAGAAGTGTGTATTTGCTCTGCATCGCCCCTGCGGATAACTACAGAGCTAAAACACAAGGCCCTAGCTAACACCACCGTGCCCATCACTCCAGGCTCAGTTGTTGCCAGTGGAATAAATTGTGGAGCATTTACCAAACTTTTATTAGGTTCACAAAACAAGATCCCATGCCATAGATGTGGGCGAGGGGTATTAATTTAGGGAAATTAGCACAGGGTAAATAAAGGCTGTCTGGTTGCCGTCCTAACAGGAAACGCTACGCAGGGGACCGGTGAAGGGGGTGGGGGTGAATATGGGGGGGTAGGAGGGAAGGGGAAACAATTATGACCTCATTTAATAGTCTCCTGCTCTCTCTCTCTCTCTCTCTCTCTCGCTCTCTCTCTTTCTCTCGGCTCCCAGGCAGAGATCGGAAAGGAATGCCCAGTTTCAAAACCGCAAGTCACCTCTGAACATGGGAGCATTTGGCCTAAGTGTTTCCTGTTGCAATAAAAATGTATGTCAAGTATGTGAACTGAGGTTCCTCTGCGCTTAAAGTCTGTTGATCACACATGTATATACACACACACACACACACACAAATTACGACCACAGTATTTTGGTTTGGAATCTTCCACAGTGAAAATTTGTCCATTATGAACTGTAATGCCACTGCCCAAGCACAGCAGTGTGATTAAACCAAGCATGGATTGTGAGGCTAAATATGTGTGTGTGTGTGTGTGTGTGTGTGTGTGTGTGTGTGTGTGTGTGTGTGTGTGTGTGTTTTGGAGTGGTATTGTGAAATGGGTGGGGGTTACTGTGTGATACAAAGCCATTGCCGTTCTGGTGCCGGGCTCATGATAAGAGTTTGGGAAGTCGTCGCATGGTGATAGCCACAGGCACAAATGTGCAAGGGGGCTCCAAGTGCTAATTTTATTCATTTACCTCCCTCTCTGGATAATTGTTTCTGTCAACCAGCGACTGCTTGATAAAGGATTTCACGCCGCTGAAAACAGTTACACGGCTACTTTGGAAGGTGATCGCCAGAGACGATTATATTTATCACCTGCTTTAATATCCATAGTGTGGTGTAAATTGATTCATTCTCCAAGGATCGCTGTCACAGGGAGCAAGGTGTGAAGAGTTCTGCACCCACATCCAACATCTGACATTTGACACATAATACTGCAAACAGAGCACTGACAAAAATCATACTTGCAGGAATGTAGAATTATCACTGATACTATTATATTACAGTGAAATCACTGTCAAAATGTCGATTCAACAATTCAGCCCAAAATTGGCCTTAGTCCTGTTTGAATTGAATCCATTAATGTTTGTGATTAGATGACACATTCGCACAAACACGCTTTCATACTTGTCTTATCACATTATGTTGTGATACAATATCTGTAACCAAAGGAGTGACATCGGTTAAAATACTAACTTCACTGCCTGCGTTAAGTTCAGCTAAATTCATTATTAATAACACTATTTTTTGTTATTCAACTATCTGTGGACAAATTCTTTATACTAAAACGATTTGTGTTGAATACTAAAATACTTACCCTCTCTATGTATAGATGTCAATTTTAAAGATAAATCAAAATAATTTTGAAGTATAATCACAGTTAAATTGTCATTGTGAACTCCTTTTGTGAAATTTTGATTACCCACAAAACTTTAAAAGACAAATGTAAGTTTGAAGTTCAAAAATAAAAGCATAGTCATATTTCAACCATCACACGCTCCTTAGAACTGAAAAGAAATAATATCCTTTCACACGCTTCCTTTTATGAACTAACCGCGACCCAGAGCCAACGGTCAAGTCAACAGATTTTACGAGATATCTGTCAACGACAACTGATACAAGTCTGTTTTTTTTTTTTTATAGTTGTTAGAAGTTGCCCCTGAAATGTCACTCACAACGCTTTTAAATTCCACAGCACACCTTTAGTTCAGTAACTGACAGATTCCCGCCCATTGAAAAGAGTGGCCTGGAAGCCTTCTTCCCCCGGAGTTCAAAAACATGTCGCGCTGCCTCCACTCGGGGAAGCCAGCTTTTATTGGACCCTTTGTGGAACATCCTTTCTTCCCCCTCATCAAAAGAAGGAAAATAAGTCAAGGCGTAGTCACATTTCCCCCCTCTTTTATTACTATTCTAATAATACTCCATATTTGTTCGTGCCTTCATCTTTTCAATGCACTCATTGAAAGTGAGTGTGTATGCAGGACTATAGTGAGGCAGCGTCACTTTACTGACTGTACTCTAAGCCTCAGTGCGCAAATGCACTGGATAGAGAGAGAGGGGACTTCTCATTCTTTCCCATACCTTTACTGCTACTGAGTGCCTTTAACTGTGCATATACACGGGGTCATATCAATGAAAAGAGCAAAGTGAAATAGCACATGTAAGAGAGGGTGGAAGATTAAAAAATATATCTGGCTGAGAATCTAGAACTAGTGGCTTTAAAAGGAGATACAGAAGAGGAAGAGACTGGTAATACAGTTTCTGTGTATGCACGTGTGCAAGCAGTGTGTGTGTGTGTGTGTGTGTGTGTGTGTGTGTGTGTGTGTGTAGACATGTTAAAACCACTCTAAAGCAGCTCAGGCCCCTTTGGCCCACAGAGGCATGTGGAGGTGGTGATGGTGTCTGTGGAGGAAAAGGAGGAGGTGAGGTGGAGCGTTGGAGGGTAGTTTCCTTCACTCACTGGAATGAATGGTATGAAGCAGTAGTGACCATTCATGCATGCTCCTTTACCTCTCTCTCCCTCTCTCGCTGTTTCCCATTTGAGAGTTTTAGGTGCAACAACACAGAGGGAGGGAAATGAGAATGAGGGGAAAAAAGGAATCTGATGAAAAAGTAAGAGGGATATAAAAGAAGGAGGGAAGGTGAGCAAAGAGAGTAAAAGAAGAGGAGAGAAGGTATAAGATAGAAGAGAAGAGAGAGAGACGCAGGACTCTAGTCACTGGGCCACTGGAGTTTGAGAGCAGCGCAGCGTGAAATAAGGGAGAGGAGCAGCTGAACCAGAAAGAACCCAGGCTGCTCATTACAAAGGCCTGGGCCTGACTTCTACCCTCCACACACGGTAAAACACACACACACACACACACACACACACACACACACACACACACACACACGTGAAGGCACACAGATATGCGCAGGACACAAGTAAACAAAAGGAGGAACTCACGCACATCATAACGTGTGCCATTTGGCAGACGCTTTTATGTTGAAATGCACACACAGACATGCATAGCACTCATGTACTGTACATCTGCAAAGTGTCACACACAGGAGCCACAGACACACAAATTATAATACAAAATGTGTCTTGTTTGTGTACTTTAAATTGATTCCATCAACAATAAAGTAAAGTTCAACAAAATATCAAGTTTTATACTTGTGCTGATGAATACATTATGTAAAGATGTGAAGAATGAATTGCAGGAACAGTCAATGCTAGCACAACTAGCCAGGAGCTGATTATCTGGATAACTATTATTTTTTTTTTCACATATCGACTCAGTGAAAGTGTTATGCTCGTCAAAACTTTGGCAGGCTTTCCAAAACCACGCAGGGAGACGGGGAGAGGAGGAAGTCTCTAAGTCTCATTGTGTGACCCTCCTCTCGCATCGTGACAGCTGATGAAACATTTGGTGCAACTTGTTTATTTAGATTTGATTTCCTCACCGAACATTTTAGCAGCTGCCTCTCAATACACGGTTCACAAACATCTCATTCAAGGGCACTAATAAGTGTTTCGCCAGACTGCATGATATTGACTTATAAGCAGAGAGCGTAAATCTAATATTAAAATGCATCACTGATAATGGGATGGGTGCAGTGCATCAGGAAAGTGTTTATTTTTTTTACATTTCAAAATAAAAAGTTACATTATTTAAAGATCTGTTTTATAAAAAATATATTTTCAAAATATAGTACAACCCGTATTCAACAAAATAAAACATTTAATTTTAATGGCTGATGACAGTCTTGTCTGATAAAAGCAAAACTGACAAGTCATATTTGCGCTGATCCCTGACAGTAAACTCAGCACACAGAAAATGACTCCATCTGTTCTAACAAATAAATTGACTCTGATACAGTATATTACTTCGTCAACATTACAACTCACTCTTTTATCTTTTAAACACACACTGGAACTGAAGGCCAGTAGCGGTATTCAATCCAGCGGGGAGATGTAAATATTAAAAAGAGACATATTGAGATGTATCAAGGAATGGAATGACAATATGCTCCTTAGATATTCCTTTACAAGATCTCATAAGACCTTCTTCTTTTTTTTTTCAATTCAAACAGAAGAAGCTATAAACCAGTGCTGCAGTGGCTGCTGATAATCCCCCACCTCCACGCTCGCTGCCACATGTTCTGTGAAATACTGCCATCTCTTGGTACTTCAAATGAGGGTTTTTTTTCAGACAGGGAGCATCGGTGGCTCAGACGGCTGAGACTTCAATCATATGTCATAGGCCACTAGAGGCCAGGTCTCTGTTAAGCTCAGTAGAGATATAAAATGTGATCCTGATTAGAAGAGTCATGCAAGAAGATCAGAGTGTGACACTAGACACTTTATTGTAGGCTTACATTTTTTGTGGTGGACCCTTAATGCAAGTAATTCTTTCCTAAACGGACAATATGTGTACCATCTACTAAGATGGAATGCTATTTAAAAAATATTTTTATGCAGTAAATAAAAAGGAAGGTAAACTATGAGCATCATGATCATCACCAATCTCAGTTCATTTTTTTTAATTTTCTCAATCTATGCCCATAAACATTTCATTGTTTTGCTATGTGTTATGGTGTATACATTTTGTTAGCCATACATGTGCAATTTGACATTTTATGGTCTAAAAGGTGCTTGACTCATCCTTTTTTATTTTGTTTTTACTGATAATCTTTCAACTCAAAATTTTCTATTTTTTGTTAAGGGATCTGAAAGGTCTTCAGTTGGCTGAGAAGATTACTACATTTAGGATATATATATATTTTTTTTAAACTCAATCCACTCCAAAAAATCATCGAGCGAAAAAAAACAGGCTCCCTTTTTTGCAGCAGTACATGTAGTTCCTGAAAAGCAGTCATGTTAGAAATGCATGATTTACACCCATTGGTGAAATGTGACCCATTTATGTAACTCAAAATGTAACATTACACTGTTGTCTTTTGAACGCCACCTGTAAGAACTACCTAAATGGCAAAACTCAAGTGAAAAAAGAGAATGTGCATCCCACCAAGATAGTGGCACAAACCATTTCTTAAGTGGTTGCTGTTCACAGTTGCTGCACACACAGCAAACTGTGGTAACCAGTCGTGATGCGGTTCCACACGGTGCACACCTGATTCAGCAGGTTTCCGAGCTGTGACATAAAATAAAAAAAAGGCTTGATTTGTGTTTGTGCGTCGAGGTTGAGACATGCAGATAAAAGTGACATCTTATGAAGGGGGAGTGAAAGTGTATTTCTCTTCCTGCTTCACAGTATAGTAGAGTTGTAATCCAATACTCCCCAGTCAGTGCTTTGCAGGGTTTGTACAGAGGACTGTTGTGTTTCACAGAATGTATTTCCAGCATGGAACAGGTTGTTCATCACAAGGTCTGTTGATCTTAAACACACACACACTGAGCTGGGAACTTTGAAGTGTGAAAATAAACATTTTCACCTAACCACTAATCTTCTCTCTCTTTCCTCTGCTACAGCTCTCTCTCTCTCTCTCTCTCTCTCTCTCCCTCTCTCTCTCCCTCACTCTCTCTGTCTCTCTCTCTCTCTGCCTCCCTTCCTCTCTCTCTCTGATCCCAGGCATTTTAAACGTGAGCTTCATTTACAACTTTCATTTCAATTTGTCCCGTTAGTCCATATGTTATTGTAGCGGAACCGGCGCCAGGGCCTCTGGTTAGTGAAAATGTCAGATTCTTTGATTTGATTTTATAGGATTTCAGCAGGGACTGAAGGGGCTGTGTGGTTCTGGCCCTCTCCTGCGAGTGGACCGACTACTGTTTGCATTTAAACATCCATCTGAGCCAGATTCCCCAGAGGATTCATTTGTTTCACAGAGGGTCAATTACCTCTCACCACCCGAACCCCCCTAAATACGAAAAAAAAAAAAGCTGCAATTAAACAGATTGTTCCTGTTTAGGTTGGGTGTAGGAAGAGGGTGCCTGGCTGGGGTCACTGTTTTAATTAGGCACTATTTAAGACCAATAACAAACTGATTATTTGCCAAATGGCTCCTTGCGAACTGTGAGCCCTGATGGTTGGCATGTTGAGTGCTACTCAAGTGCTTTTCTCAACTTTTTTTTTCTGTAAGTGACTAGACTGTGGGGTCACAAATGGGCTTCGATCGAGGTTTGTATGGATACAGTTACGTCCCCGCTGACTTTTTCGCTCTCCTAACATATCTGTGTCTCTATCCTCCTCCTCTCTCTCTACCCCCTGTGCAGTGTCATTGCCGAGCGCTAAGTAAATACGTGCTCTTTATGTTCCTCGTTCCCTTTCAATATTTGGCAGCGTGAGCAGCGGGGGATCAAAATGTGTGTGTCTGCTAAATGTCAGCGGGTAAAAGGGGTTGCGTTTAGAGCGGCACACACCATGAAGCACCTGCTGTAAAGGCGAGCAGCGGGGGGAAGTTTCATCTCGGTTTGATCCGAAATGGAAAAGGCTATGAACACCATCAACAGAAAGCCCCCACACACCGAACATCAAGTCTATTTTCAATTTAGCCCCATTCAACAGATGGTGGTAGAATACCTCACCTTGGCATTTTCATCAGACTAGAACACCATTAAGAGTTATTATGGAGATTGTATCACATAATCTAATGCTGCGATTGGTTATCGTTTCCCAAATATTGCTGTTTATGTCGACATTAAGGTGGATATTTGAAGCAAAAGCAATGAGTCACAATTACCATTACTTCTAACTCACTTTAATTTATCTCTAATCAGATTAGATGTTATGGAAGGCAACCCACCGAGACATCTGTGCCCTCTTAAAAGACTATCAAGGCTTAATGTATTAAAAATGCAGTAATTGATAAAAATGCTGAAATATGAAATTATTAAGTTTTCATGTTTGCAAAATGGGGGGTTGATTGCACAAATAGGACCACTTTCCGTAAAAACACAACACTCAGTTGCTTAATAAAAGCAGTTGCCAGGGAGGGGGGAAGTGGGTCTGCCTGGTTTGGGGTTACGTATGAAATTAAATAAGGTTTGGATTCTATGTGAAATGGTCTGGATGAGCGTGACCAGTCATGGGAAGTATCTTTGGCCTCCAGGGACTGAAAAAAAGACAGGAAGCCCTGAAGAGCCACTGCAGGCCATCTCCTCCTCCTCCTCCACGCCACTTGGCCTTTGTCTTTACTTGCCGTGTGTGTGTGTGTGTGTGTGTGTGTGTGGTGTGTGTGTGTGTGTGTGTGTGTGTGTGTGTGTGTGTGTGTGTGTGTGTGTGCGTGTGCGTGTGCGTGTGCGTGTGTGCGTGTGTGTGTGTGCGTGTGTGTGTGTGTGTGTGTGTGTGTGAGAGAGTGAGTTTGCATCTGCATCCTGTCCTTGTTGCCTGTCCCTGGCTGCACCATTGGAGACAGCTGATGCTATCTCATGGCAGTATTGTGGCAGCCCCTGCTGCGAATAATCAAAGGCAGCTGTTTGTAAAATACCAGAGATGCCTAATAAGAAGCACTGATGGCCTGGATTCACTCTTTACCCAACAAGCCCCCCCACCCCCATGTCTGAAATGAAATGCACTGGATCAATTATTATTAGTGGTATGCAGACTCTAACACTGTATAACAAAGTTTACAAAAGAAGCCACTAAAGACTGAACATGTACTTGACTTTAAAGTGAATGTGATTCTTCCTCTATTTTCTATTTGTCTGCATGTATGTGTATTTTATTTCTAACTGCAGCTAATAATTCCTGCAGTATGAGCCATATTCCTGGGTTCTTGTGGGCTTAAGAGAGGAGGAAAAGACCTATTATTTCTATTATTTGGATTGCGCACCGAGGCAGCTTTTGGGGTTTGATTATGTTTTGTTTGAACAAGTCAGTTAATGAACGCCAATCGAGGGATGCTGGTAGTTCTCGATGCATATCTGCTAATCTGGGGGTCCCAGCAGATCTTGGCCAAACACTGGGCAAGGCAAAAACAAATCTGTCTGTCAGTATGGGGTTAGGACTCCTAATTAGAGGTCCTGACTCTCTGTCCGCGGCTCCAAGTCAAGCGTCAGCTCTCGCTGATTGGTATAAATCTCGTTTTTTTAAGACTCAAAGGTTCGCAGAGAGGGTCAGCGGCTCGGCAAGATGGTGATTTGCTTGTACCTTTAAAAGGCCATTGATTACGTAATTAGAAAGGGAAAATGTTGCACCACTGTGGACTAGTAGGAGGGGTCAGGGGGTCAGGTTTTTTGATAAGTGGTGGGAACTTTTGTGCACTGAATGCGGAAGCACGATAGGAGGAGCAGCTCACTCACAGAAGTCAGGAAGTTAGTAAGAAATCAACCACTAGACACTGTAAACCCAGATTTAGTTGTAATTAAACTTTTAGTGGTCACTATTTATTATTTCATGTTTTGTTTAAAGACATATTTATTACTAAATCACATTAGTTGTTTGTCATAATCAGCTTAAGTATGCAGTGCACAGATCATTTTAAGCAGAGATAACTAAGGATGTGAAGTTTCTGTATGGGAGGGGCGGAGTCATTGGAACTCTTCAGCTGAAGCGATGCAAAGGCTCATGGGAAAAAATATATGTTCTGAACGGTTTCTGTCCCAATGAAAGTGTGTTTTAATAATGTTCTGTTATTGTTTTGGGTGTGCATTTATGTTCTCTGGGGTTTAGTTTTGTATGGTTGATTCATGGTTGGTTCATGTTTATCTACATTTATTGTTGCACCATGACCGAGACCCGGGGGGAGACTGATGGGGTCTGGGCAGTGAGGTAAAGTATGGTCAAACAGATCTATGCAGGGTACATTGGAGAATACAATCTATACATTGTTGTCCTTTCTGTTTTACTGGATCTAATGTATGAAATACATTGTTCTTAAAACTATTCTGTAACAAAGAAAAAAACATATTTATCTGGATATTTTTCTACAGTTGTTAAGTATAGCATGGTATTTCATATATATTATATTTCAACAAAAGTAACTTATGTCAACTAATGATTTTTAGTAATGACTACTAATGTAAACTTGATTTGTCTACTGCATCAATTTACCAATATGTGATGATACAACTTGACCTGTTAAGTTTCACCTTGTGTAAAAACTTAAATGGTTTAAGGCAATGGGTTTCCATGCATATTTCTAGCAAAGTCAACTAATTTGGGATAACAGTTTAGTATTAAGCTAGGCATGGTAGTTTCATCTGAAACCTAAGCTTCACACTTCATTTTTGGTACAGCATTGTGATGCTTATCTTTTTTTTTTTTAGGTCAACCCAAACAACACTGAAATCCTGGGCATGCATTCACAGATCAATTCTGCTTTCCTACTGACTCACACAGAGAAAATCTTAGCAAGGTACTTCTGGGAAACACAGCCTGGTCATTTTTACATGATAACATCATCCCCTTTACTGTAACAAAGACAACGCCAGCGGTGAAAGCATTATGGGAAGTGAGAACGGTTAGGTGCAGCGTCAGAGACAAAAACAAGTTTAGTGATTTAGTGATAGTTTATTTCAGATCTTTGTGTCATGAGATACCAGCACTTTGAAGAGGTTGAACTGTGGCATGCCCTTTTTCCTACCAATGTTTTTAAGGTCAAAAGTAGAAATAAATGGCCAGGATTGTCTTGAAATTAGATGGATCGCTTTTTTTTTCCAAATGTTACATTGCTTTCAGAAAAGCCAGCTGCTCTGTGTGTCTCCCCCCTCTGTGCGTCTGTCTGTCTGTGTGTCTGTCTGTCTGTCCGTCTGTCTGTCTGTCCGTGCAGGTTATGGATGGTCTGGTCCATGAACACTCGCTGGGAGCAGAGGCCACATGCACAAAAGCAAAATAAACTGCAGGGGAAGGAAGTGGTTAACATTAACAAGGATCCAATAAGAAGATTAAATGTAAAACGCTGGCCCTGGTAATTGATGTGTTCCCAACTGTGTGTGTACGTGTGTGTGTGTGTGCAAAAGTATTCTTGGGTGTGTGCTTGTGAGCATGTGTGTGTGTGTGTGTGTGTGTGTGTGTGTGTGTGTTGTAAATATGGGCTCTGTGTGTGGACATAATTGCTCCCAGATCTGCAGCATAACTCTATGGGTTGATTAGCAAATGTCTCTACTGTAAATAGTTGCCACTAATCATGCAACACCGTGGCTATTAGCATAAACGGGGAGAGCAGAAATGTGCACAGGGAAGAAACTTTGCCTCATATTTTGGTTTTGTTTGTCTCTGCTACATACAGTGACAGTGATGTAAGAGGATTTGCGAAGTGTAAAATGTCTTTCTATACGTATCAAGTTTGGAAAGAAAAGATTAGAACAAATGGTTAATTTCCTTATCAACCCATAACCACTGCCACTAAAGACAAGACTGTGCCTCTTTCTGCTACATACTGTAAGTTACAGTGAAGCAGAGAGTAACAGCCATCAAAGTAGTTAGTTCCTTTAAACAAAGACTAATGGAACATCAAAGGTGTAGTGGAGTAATCCAAAACTCATGACTAATGGTCTAATCTCTTTTTGATGTGTTCAAAGTTGCTCCAGAACTCTTTTCTTGACTACTTATACTTTTTAAACTCCTCTATGGAACAAAATGTCTCACTACGATTACTGCAATGACTTTAACTTACAGTATTTTTCTAGGTTGCAGATAAGTGTTTTTGTGTTATGTGGACAAGTAGTGGCACTTTTGTGTAGATAAACACTCAAGTACTGATGAAAGTACGTCCTACTTTAAATATATTCATTGGACTTTTAATGTACATACTTTGGTGTAATGCTGAAGGAGGTGTGAGTGATAATGATAAAACCCCTATAGCATTCAGCTAATGCAGGTTTTTAAAGCAATACTAGTGTTTATTTAAAGTATTTTGTATTGTATTTTCCATTTGTCCAGACCTCAAAAGTAGATTTTATTCTGTGAACTAAAAAATAATAATAAATAATAATAAAATAATGTAATCTAATATGGTTTTTGCTGACAAACATGGCATAGGTATTGGATTAACACTAATTAAATTTATGGACTGAAGCTGCCAATTTCAAATACCTTATGCCATTATGTGTGACCGCCAATTTAAGATTACATTTTCACCTGGATTTGATTTTTGCCAGCATTTCAAATAGCATATAACACACTCTCTGCAGGTTTCTTTTAAATGTAGAATTAGCTATTCAACTGTATCAGTGGAAAGGGAATCCTCATTAAGTTTAATATTAAATGTAAGAGATATGAAAAGAACTTCAGACACTGAAAAGTGCAAAGTAAATACTATTTTTCCAGGTTTGACAGGCATGTATATTCTGTAGCTGTGGACCTGGTGAACTAAACTGTAACTGTAGTCTATAACAGTGGCCAATAACAAATGAGAGTGTAATATTTCAGGAAACCCAAGTATCAGATACCCCTGACATCATCCACAAGATTTTACAAAGGTATATGTGCAGTAGATAACCGCCTTGTCTTCCCCTTTAGATCGTATCTTCATAGACTGTAACTCACACCAGTTTGAGATCAGATTCTTGTAAGTCTACTGTGTATATTTATGCAGATAGGGTGGGATCCTGTAGGCTAAGGTCTGTGCTTAGGTGTGTTTGGTGTGATTCCTCTCCACTGTATCCCTGGATGCACATGAAATCCTCAAATGTTGAGCGAACTGTATGTAGACTGCAGCTTTTCATTCTACCAAATGCTACCAGCTGCTTTTGTTCATTGCAAAAATACAATAGCATGTTGCATTCAAACTGCTTCTGTCAACCGGGTTTATTAGGGTTTATCTGCCTACATTCACAAGACTGGAAGCTTTAATGCTTCTATTGCTGCAAATTACAAATAAATTGTATCACCTCCATTGTAAACAAAATGCTTTTCAGGTCTCATAAGCAACCAGATAGCATGCTATTCGGTTGCTTTCAACATGCTGCCACTTTCAATGCTGTGTTAGGGTGACAGAAGCCCAAGGCGAAGTTAGAAAGCACTAAATATATGCCATTATGGTTAATAGATTGAACGAAATCCAAGACACTCAGAGATTATCTATTGAGACGCTGTCAAACAGGGACAATGCATGCCGTTCCCATACACTCTGCATTACTGTAAACCCATACACCTTGGTGTGGAGAAAAAAGAGAGACGTAGGGAATCAGGGAAAATGAGGATGAAAATAAATATAGGATAAAGATAACCTAAGGGCAAGGCGAGTGGATTTAAGCAAGCGTTTATTCCACTCAGATATGTTCCCTGTATACTGGAAATCCTAAACCCCATGTCCAAAGTGCAATGCAGATGCAGTGTGTAAGGGTATGGATAGTGTCGGAATGTTAATGGTTTTCCGATAATTACCGCTATCTGTGCGCTGTAATCCATCATACAGAGTGGTTATAAACAAAAAATGAACATCTGTTTATTTTCCTCTTGACAGGCTCAGCAGGCTCTCTGCAAAGGTTGATACTGTAGAAAAGTTTAGCCACTTCTTCTAAATAAAACCACGCTTTGAACCGTGACTGGCGTCGCACGATACAGCATCAGTGGGTGGAGCATGGCGCGGAGACGACGAAACGATTCCATAAGGAGACGGCTAAAAAAAGAGTACGATTATCGGAAATAGTGGTGGAATTGCGGAAACACGAATAAACATGACCACCGCCCAGCCAACACTGGGTTAAATCCTCAGTTAAGAGGTGGTACAGATGCCTCTTGGTGCTTTTTAATCATTTGTGCAAGGCCATTGGCTGACTGACATCATCAGATAGTCATTTTACATATTCAATTAAACATACATGTGATTCACATAGATGAGTATGGTTACAAATGTTAACTTCTTGGCAAAACGTGCAATTATTGTTACGCTTTTGTTTCCCATATGTGGTTGATTTAATATGTTTGCTGCATACAGATCACAATTGTAAATGCAGGGCTTCAGTAGAAACAAATCTACTTTACTACTTTACTACTACTTTAATTGATTTTTTCTCCTATTTGTAACAACTCAGTATACCTAGTGTGCTCATGTCTCTTCATCCCCACATTTCATCAGCTGTATATAATTATTAATGGCCATCCATTGGACATGACATATTCATTTATAAATCTGTCCCAAACAATGGCTTGTCTCCTTCTACTTGCCTAGCTTAACATGTTTAACCTTTTGCACAGGACTGGTTATCTTTGCTTTCAACTCAGCAACACAATGTCACCCTAGTAGTAATGAAGACAGAAAAATCAATCGATTGATGAATGAAAGATTAGTCTATAGACAGAAAGCTAATAAGAGCCGTTAGGCCAGAATGAAGAGTGAGCGCAGATGGATGGATCCCAGCTACATAATCAGGATATACTTCATTTGACACCTTGAGGAGCATAATTGAAATAATGATTTTATTGATGTTTTGGACGGCAGTTTATTTGTAAGAAAATGCGTGGCAGTGGCAGTATGTATGTGATATATCTGTGCATCCTGCATTCATAAAGCGGTCTGTCTTTTTCCTTTTTTAATTACCAAAACTTTCTTGGGACTTCGCCACAACTGTCCTTTGACGCCAACAGAGACATTCAAATTCAAAGCCTCTTATGCTAATGGAAACATTCTCGATTCCAGCTCACAGTCGGGTGCTACATACGGTAAACAGCATGCACTAGGGAGGATAATGTAGTATACATGCATTTGTCTTCTTCATTTATTGTGTGATATCCAAGGAAAGCGACATGTAATGTACATAATGCAATTACATGGACACACTCAACAACAAAAAAACTGCATGTTCTGCAGATCATGCTTGTACGTATTGATTGTAACGTACGCATTAACACCTCCCCTCGCATGCACACAGTAAACACTTAATACATAAGTGTTGATTATCACACCCACATACTGAATGACTGACTCCATGTATCCCATTGAAAGTGTATGATTAACTATATTATGGCTGATCTGCAGCACAGGCCTCCTTAGCATGAGTAATTGATTTGTGAGAATTATGGCTGTACACTGTCTTTTGCCTATTCATTAATCATACATGCGTGCGTTGTTTGAGTAAAACAATGTAGGGAGTAATGATATTGATGAAGTCTCGTCTGCACGTGGTTGTCTGGGGAAATGGAAATATAAAGCTTAACAGAGCAGATGTCTCATAATACCGGAATTAAGTGATTAGAATAATCGCCTTTGTGCAAATAATCTTGAACAAGCAACATCCGCTCTGCCACAGCTGATTGTGCGCTCTTGTGATGCTGAGAAAAGACAGGAGCGCGCC
The DNA here is from genome assembly GCF_008315115.2 of Sander lucioperca. Taxonomy (NCBI): domain Eukaryota; kingdom Metazoa; phylum Chordata; class Actinopteri; order Perciformes; family Percidae; genus Sander; species Sander lucioperca. The sequence goes on along the minus strand of NC_050173.1, from coordinate 17,836,684 downwards.
TGTTTTGTCGCCGCTTCAGCTAATTTCCCATAATCCACTCTGATAAGGCCCCATGGTCCTCATCTACCTATGCTGCATAGCGATGTGATGCACATTAGTCAATTAATAGTGTGTTAAATGACAGAGGTTCCAGTCAATTGAGTTTCTCTTGGGAACAGGCTTGCCATTGTCCTACAACTCAAAACAGAGAGAGATGAAGACAAAGACAGCGCTGCTGGGAAAACCTTTCCTACATTTAACACACATATGATATATGTTCTGTCCCAGATAATTTAAGTTTCCTTGATTTAACTAATTATATAGTATTCTGGTTTATGCTACAGTCCCCTCTCTCCTTATAATCACATTAAAGAGCAACTTTGACCAACATTATTTATACCAATTCCTTCAATTGCACATAAGTAATCTTTAATAAGTTAGCGGTTATGAATAAGTATGTATAACACTTCTTACATTCAAATAACCCATCCCCCAACCTTATCCACCCCCACTGCCTTAGTCTAAAGGGTTGTGGCCCACATATCAAATGGAGATCTTTAGAGCCAAGCATTCCCGCTGGAGAAAGAGAGCAAAATGGCCCCCTATTATGCGACCCACAGTCGAGGCCTTACCTCATGACAAGGGTATTAAAATGAAATAAATCAGCCATTAAGAAGCAGGCGCTGGCAATTGAAACCCTATTAATGCGGCAGGCAGAGAGAGGTAGCCCCGGCGTGATGTGACAATGGAGCACCACAGTGCCCCTTTAATTGCATTTCGGCCAGGTTTTTATTCCCCAGTCTGGGTGAGGATGACGGGTGTACGCAGGAGATGTGTGAGTGTGTGTGTGTGGACACACGGTCGTAAACTCACACCTTGATGCACATGTAGACACACTGGTTATTACAGTGACTTTTAAATGTTGAAAGCCTTTTTCAAAAAATAAATAAGAAAATGTGCATCCACTGTCATTCCTTCTTCAGTTTCATAACCCTAAACAGCAATTAATAGTGATGGTCAGCCATCAATACCACTGTACCGTGAGTTGTTGGCAGCCAGGCCCCATCAATGTTGCATAGGTTCCTTTCTCATTACCTTCGCTGTTAGACTAGACACTGGGTGATGGATCATGGCCCCGACTGGACCTCATTTGGGTGATGTATCACTAGTATTCCTCTGTGAAGTGTGTAGGTGATTATACACAGACACAAAGACAAACACAAACACTCACACAGGGCGAAAGACGACAAATCAGTCCCCCAGCAATTTGAGGTTCCCACTTATGGTGTCCTTGATATGAACAAATGTTGAAGTGAACTATCCTTTCTGCGACACAAGTCTGGTGGTATCACATACTGTTCTACTGAATGACATCGAAAATGAGTGTATGCGTATGCAGGGGGACGAGGTCCGACAAAGGTAACATTAAATAAAGAACACACTGTGCAATTTAGAATTTTAAAATCTACCTTTCTTTTTCAGATACTAATAACTAGAAATGTTTTTTAAAAAAAACATGTATTTTTAACATGACTCTTGCTGTTAATTGTGTTATTTCCTTTCTCGCCTTGGCAGAATGTGCTGTGGCAAAACAAATGAAGGCATCCATGAGAGGTGTTAGAGCTTATTTGAAATTTCGTCAGGAGTACTCCTTCACCTGTCACTGGTTATTGATATATTCATTAGAGGGCCCTATTCTCTTTCTCTGGTATCAGTTTCTCTTGACAGTAGCACTGTTGACAACATCAGTCAATGAATGACTTTACAATTATGATTGTTGATGGCCCATGACACAAACTTGGAGAGGATGTCATTATATGAACATTAAAGTGATACACAGGGATGCTGGGATGGAGGACCCGGGTGCTGCAACCCCCTCCCCCCCATTCCTCTGATGCCTTCATTTAAAACAAGGCCCTCTCTTGTATGGCTTTATCCCTCAGGATAATGTTATTACGTCTTTTTCAATGGATACACTGTAGCACTTGATCAGGTAGTGGTTGATGTTAAGTACCGCAGTTTGGGTAATTGCATTGATTTGTCTCATAATAAATGTCTACATGCTGTGTAATTCCGCCATTAAAACCAAAGGTGTCTTATAGAGGAGGCTTGTTTTGTTCATGTTGAGCTAATGTTGAAGTTATTATAACAATCTGCATTGACAGAGATTATTTAGAATGATCTCAAGTACAGTTTCTATTAATACCACCATAATTAGTGGTGTTGTCTTCAGATCTTTACTTGCTGTGTTTCCATAACGTGCATATAGTAACCCAGATATTAGTCATATTCCACTTAAGTCAAGGTTACATAAAAGATAATTTGATACATTCAAGTCAGTATCCTTAATGTTATAAATAAACATGTAAACAAGGTGTCCACTTTTAGTGTTCCATAGAGAAAACTGTCCACTAGCTAAACAATATACTCACATATCGCTCTCCATATAAATAAATAATTATGTTAATACTAAGTACCATTGCGGGAAATAAAAAAAAATTTCGGGGTAAATCTAATTTTTTTTCAGTACAAGTATAGGCCTACATTTTGAAAATGCTGGATTATGTTTGCTATAATCATCTTTCTTCTTCTTTATTAAATATACAAAGAACTGTGAAACATGATCCTTTCCACTGCATCCAATGTTTGCTTGGGATTAGGAGTAACACAGCTCATAACAAGGTTAGGCAGATTCACTGGCCACTAACAAAATTTGTAAGTGCTTGGCCAGTGGCCAGTGTTCATTTACCGCCTGTTAAATACTGCACAACAACATATCCAATATACCAATGTGCCCACGATGCACTGCGGGTTTGCAAGTACAACCTACACACAAACTGTGATGTTTATCTGAGTACCTTTATGGGTTACCTGCTTTCCATCAATCTGTCTTATCTCCTTTTACTTCAGTTAGTGAATTCCCACATTACACATAATTAAGCAACATGCTTGGTCTTGTCACAATCAGGATGTGTAGGTTAGACCGGTAAATAAGACAAGGTGGAGAAGTTTTTCCACTTGAGTTGTGCCCCTCATTCAAAATGCAGCACGGCATGTAGCTGCAGTACATTAGGGTGTATGTTAAAACTACTATCAGTGAGGAAATTGGTTTCTCTTCCTCTTCTGTGATCTGCATAACCACAAAATGGTGAGTGAGTCCAGAAAGAAGCCCTTTGATTCTGAGGGAGAAACATTTGGCCAGTCATCACCATCAATGGTTTCTGGTTTCTAGTTTGTAGTTTCCCATAAAAAAAGTGCATGATCTAACCTGGGTTATTCTAACCAAATGTTGATATTTTCAATGTGTTGACCTAAAACCAGGATGAAATATCCTGTTCAGAGGGGAAATTTCGTATGCATGTAAACATAATCAGTGTTGTCGAAATATTCGCGGGATGAAAAGTTGAGTTCTTGTGGCCGACGTGTGATCTCTCTATGGGGTCTGTGTATTTGGCCCTGCTGTTGCTGCAAGTAAATGTGTATGCCTTTGAGAGATAGACTCTCATCTCCTCTTCACATTGCTCTCCTTCTCCCAGCAGGCGCACAAACAAACACACAAACGCACACACAGAGAAACACATGTGGCTGGCCTTGTTGCCATAGCAGGCTAACGGGTTGGGGTAGCGGCAGATTTGATTGCCTGCCTGGCGCTGAAGTGAAGAAGAGTAGACAGGACTAAATGAAACTCCATCCATCTTAATGAAACACAATTATTTTCCACTTATTAATCATTGAAAAATCAATATGTCTCTTCTCGGCCCAGTGTCGGCTGGATTTGTCATTTGGGGCTGAGCTGTTATGTATCATCCTCTGACGCCAGGACAGTCATGGGTTCAGTCACCTGTGTCCTTTAGGAGGGAAGGGGAGGAGAGGGAAGGGGAGTTAGAGAACAACAGAGACAGGAACATAGCAGTGGATAGTGAGCTATGGACAGATACAGAGGAAGGTATTGGGTGAGATGTGGAAAAGGACTTTAAGGAGGGAAAGAAAGCAGAAGTGAAAGAGAGTGGGGGAAAAGGCATAAATGAATGAAACAGAGAGAAAGGAGAGGAATGAAAGGCTGCTCACTTTGTCTGTCTCTTCCCTGCTCTCTCAGACAAATGGGAACTCATTAGTGGCTGTTGGTGATTGTGTGTTTCTTCACAGATCAATTTACAAAACACATTGTTTAATGGCTCATTATTAAAGTCTAAGGCCTCGTATTGACTGGGAGACAGAATGCAAGGGTGAAAAATTGAGGTTTTGCGATTAAATATGATGGGTTTTTTTTATTTAAAAAAAAGTACTTGATTTAAAAGAAAATATTTTTACATTAATTACCAAACTGTTGTTTAGGGTTTATTTGTCAAGACATAATCATCCAAACTGAGCAGTGTACAATATATGTTCTCCGTCATACACTAAGCATTATACTGTTAACATCTACTATGTTTAGTTCATACTGTTAATTTGCAATCGCAAAGGAAACATAATGCAGATGGGATTACATTAAATCACAAAATTTTGAATCTGTGAAATGACCACATAATTCATTTGCATTCCTTCCAAAGTCTGCTCATGGCAGCTAAAGCTTGATTTAACTTTTTTTATGTTTCTATTAAGGCAATTCAATGCACTTGGTTTAGGTGAGGGAAAGGTGGTGGTCTTGGTTTAATATTGCATAAGTCAACAGAGACTTTTTACGCCCACCATTCAGCCCGATCATCTCAACTTCCATGCTGTACATGAACACAGCACTGCTTTACTTAAAAGAAAAATTTACATAATCCATAAACATCTGACCGTACCTTGGATAATATGTTTGTGCAGTTTGTCAGGCATTTGCTCAAAGTTTTTTCAGTCGCTATTTGTGAGTCAGTATTCACACATATCCCAACAACTCACAAACAATTTAGACAGTATGTCATAAAGGTATTCCTCTGTATTTTCATATGGGCTTGAATCGAAATGTCACTGTCTAGAAGCATTGCATTCAGCATTTCTGACATATCTGCATATAAAGACTGAGGTCAACATTTAGGCTCTACAGATCATTTCCCAAATACACAGTTTCTATGTCCTCCTGTCCCTGACATTCGTCCAACTGGCTCAGTAAATAAAGGCGCTACTATAACTTAAACTACTACTATGATCACCTGTGCATGGAAATGTGCAAGCAAGCGTCTCCATTTGTCATAAGTAACTTTCCAAAACTCTTGAAACATAAAAAAAATATCTTATGTTCATCTCTCTTGTTTTTCTCCTCAGCGGAGGAATGAAATCCATCAATCTGCCATTCATCAATTTTATCGCCCGTTCTCTCCTCCTAGGCCACCTCGAAACCCCAAAAGGAAAGCTTTTGGTGCTATTTTGAAAAATCGTCCCGAGAAAAAATGATTCCAACCGGCTCAACCCTTTGTTTTCCCTCTCAATAAAGCAAGCGACAAGGCCGGCGCTTGATGTACGAGCGTCGTGGGCGCCTGGGCGTGCAGCAGAGCGCATAAGCAAAGCCATGTTTCACGGCAAACAGAGCGTTCTTTACAGTCACCACGCCACCCGGATGAGAATATAATGTTCTACAGCACATAACTGCTTCAGGTCAATACTTGATTTGCTCCAGCATGTTGTAGAGACTCTGCTCTGGTAGGGGTCTGGGGATGCATTAGGGGCCCCAGAAACAGGACACAGAGGTGGTGGGTTGGGGTTGGGGCTGAGGGGGAGGCTTCTCAGTGTCAGAACTGGGGTGTCGGCTGGGCCCCATTCCCCTGAGTCCTTGAAATCATTTCCAGGTATGTGAGTCTGCATGTGAGATTGAGATGTACTGCTGTTGAGATCCCTGCACACAGGCTGTATATGGGCACATCATTTCAAACTGGTGATGAGTAGACTGAAGAAAAAGGTAAAATGTTCCCCTGTGGCAATCCTCCAGTGGGAAAACATATCTGATCATCATGCAAGCCAAGTAGAGGGACAATTAACTCCACAGACTGAGGGACATACTGTACATTACATCGTATCACTTGGTCCATATATAGCCTCATACAAATGCATACCAAACGATTTGCTTACATTTGCAGCTTCCCACCAGGGTAAAGGCTCATCAAACAAGGAATCAGAGCTCAGTCCATCGGGAAGAGATACACTCCTGTGTGTCACCTATGAGCATCTCTGCTATTTCACTATATGGGCTAAGATTTTGATGTTGCCTGTGTGTCACCCAGGGACAACAATCCGTGAGTGTCAGAAAGCAACCAAATAATGGATGAGGGTGAGACCGGTTGCAGAGGTTCCTTAAAATATTAATGTTGTTGAACCGCAGTCCATCTCAACCCTGACACAGCGGTGAAAGAAAATCACTTGCCCTTTCAGTGAGATAAAACACACTGTAGACATATATGCGTCCATATGAATCTATATATAGATAGATGATTGACATCATCTCTTGTGATGACACTGGTGCTGAGTGACAACTTGCTTCTGAAGATTTACTGTGAAGTTTAGAAAATAAAAGCCCCAGGGCAGAGAGTGGCTCTGCAGGATAGGGTACATGCCATGGGGTCACAATGTTTTGGGTCTACCTCATGACTTTTGTTGCTTGTCATCCCTGTAGTCTTCTATCTTTATCACTCTTACACTGTCCAATGAAGCAGAGGTGCCATGGAAATAATGAAAAATGTATTTATTATTGTTATATTAACTCCTCACTTCAGTTTTGAGTTCATGTTTACTCTGAGGAATACACATTTTATATAAAAATCTACTGAATTATCAATATTAACAGAATATTATATTTTGTCCAGTAATGTGTACTACAATTCTTATAGAAAAATACATGGAAACACACTGAAATAGCAACGTAATGTCTCATAGTTCTTGCCATTTTTAATGCTAAATTAATGAGCCTACTCTGGAACAAGTTTGCCTTCTGGAGGAAACTATTAATTTGTGGTGTTGGCCTGTGAAGCTTTTTTTTTCCTTCCATTGGCTTTTTTTTAACACAGCTTGTCACAGTGGCGGGCTTGAAGCTTGCTAAACCAAGTGCAGGAGCCTGTTTTTATCGTGGCGCTAATCCAGAGCCTCTGGGTCCCCTTGCCACATTGACCAGATGAAAGGCCTTGCCCAGATGTTTACAGCCTGTGAAAGTGGCAGGGAGCTGGTGTCGGATGCTGGCACAGCGCGCCGACAGACAGAAAACAAGGCAGTAAAGCCCCACGCTGTTTATGTAGAGTTTAGGAAACAGGAGGAAAGAAAGCGTGTCAAGGGGAAATGATGGAGTCGTAAGATTTGAAGAGCATGCAGGTATGTGTGTTCCGTGTAGGTGAACGTGCGGTACCGGGGGTGCATTTCAATGTGTTAGAATTTGACGCAAAGCAAATAAACATTCCAAATCACCACACTGTAAATTACTATCTGCAAAATCTAGAACAAAGATTGTAGCCTGTGTGATCTACACAAGAAATGCACAAATGCTGAGGGAATGAGCTCAGTTGGTGCAGGTCACAGCTCCTGGAGGTGTAGCCTTGACCCCAGTTTGCCAGATGGCTCTCACTGTGGCATTGCCATACTTAGCACATTGACCTCTGTGACACTGTTGAGAATGTGTGTGCATGTACCTATTTCAATGAGTGTGTGTGTGTGTGTGTGTGTGTGTGTGTGTGTGTGTGTGTGTGTGTGTGTGTGTGTGTGTGTGTGTGTGTGTGTGTGTGTGTCTATGTGAATGTGACACTGAGAAGTCTGTCTGAAGCCCAGGCCATCTGTTGCCCTCTGTCAGAGTGCTTTTATTTAGCTTTCCTTTATAAAACCTCAGAAATACTTTACTGTATGTCGGAGGCCAGACTTTCTCTGCCGAGGTCAGGTCACAGCAGTGCAGATGCAAACGTGACGTGAATCTTTATTTATACACGCTACGTAGCATTTTAGCATCAATAAATGTTCACTTTGAGTAGACAGAGAGGAATGGTAGTGTCTAGACTGTGTTTTACATTGTGAGCCACTATTCAACATTGCTTTTTTGCTCAAAGGAATTGCTTTATGGTACAAAACAGGATATGCAAATGATGCTAAGGGTTTCAGGTTCTGGCAGATGGTGACATAAATGTCTGTATGTTTACCTTTTAGGAAAGGCGCTTTCTTTTGGGTTTTTAACAATTTTTACAATTAAAAAGAAAAATAGAAGCAACCTAACTTCCAACTGTATTTTATATTCCCAAACCTCAAAAGGTTGTTTTCATGATCATCACAATTGACAGAGGCCTCGGACAACTCACAATATGCTTCTGCTTAAAGAAAGTCAACAGTAGTGAGAATACACAAATAAGCTCATCGATAGCCGCCAGGATAGTTCAAAGTTATTATAAAACACACCTAAAATACATAGAGTTTGCATTCTTTTAGATTTTCTATTTTTACCTATTTTTAAATATTAAAAATAAACATTTTCAAATCTGAAAATAATAATCCCTACTGCCAATATAGAAGGAATAAAACAAACAGGCACATTAATGGGGGGCAAACAAGAAGGCATCGGGCTGACAAATAAACATTTCCTCACTTCATTCTGATATTTCGCCAAATATTTTGCAGTAGAGTAATTGTAGATATGACTTTCTACTGCTATCCTCCTGTACTGTACGTTAATTCCTCTACTATGCGACAGTAAGTCCCGTGGTTATGACACAATCGTTAGCCTATTTTTATAAAAACGTCTGCTACGAGCCATAACGTGAGATACAAGGTAATGGAGCCTTTTATACATTGTCGTGTTTCTTTAGAAATAAACAATGGACAAATAAAGTCTTTAAACGCTTCAGATGTAAAGTTATTCGCTGTCAAAGTGACGTCAAAATGAATGGCAGTCAATGGGATGCTAAATGGGGGTGAGTGCTTGTTAGCATCAAAATGGCGCCATAGGTACGCGTTGTGAGGAGAAGCTTACCCCTTGGTAGTAAACCCTGTATGTTCGCTCCGCACCATTTCCTGTGGCTCCCTGTGAGGTATGTAGCGTGCGGGCCGAAGTAGACTTCCGCGCTGGCGCGTTCAATGCTGTTCCGACTGTGGCGTGGAAGCCATTATGCAATACATAAGGGGCCTCAGTCTGGAAAAACATTTAACGAGTTTAAATAACATATTTAAACAAAACAAACAGCGCCAATGACAATCTCAACAGCGCACGCTACATACCTCACAGGGAGCAACAGGAAATGGTGCAGAGCGAACGTATGGGGTTTACTACCGGTCTTTATTGCAGACAGACTGATGTGGAGACTCACGGCATTGGTTTGTTGTACGGGAACAGAGTGGGCGTGACAAGGTGGACTTAACCTGCTGGTTACATTAGCAACACATCAACAGCAGTGAAAGACTTATATAAAAAGCATGACTTTGGGTCAGTAAGGCCAAACATTTCCTGATCAGGGATTTCAATTATGCTTTAATGTACTGTTTCTATGCAAGAATTAAAAAACGGACAAGAGGTCTATACAGCCTTATTAACCTCAAAGCCATTAACCTGATCTTGTTTGAATATTTGTGCAAAGTTTGGCCTCAGGGCCCTTTTGTTGAGCGTGGAATTATGTAGATGTTGCCTCATTGCAATAATGTCTTGTGTACACCGGGATGCTTATAAACACATGAATAAATTGTCTTTTGGGTTTCTATGACTTGAAACAAAGCAACATTCGCACCTCTTGCCTCCCTTCCACCGACCCCAATTAGAAAGCCTCTGTAAATGAATGTGCCGCGTGTTAGCTAGAGCCACAGTGTCTCGTGACTTAATCTGGATTGAGCAGAGCACCCTTTAATTAGGTTACACACGGCCGCAATGTGTCTTGTCACTTTGCAGAGACAGCGGCCGATAAAATCCGTTGAACGGAATTAGATTGTCATTGATGTGTCAGTGGGATCATGAGAACAACAGATCGATGGCTGAATCACGGCGCGATACGTGAAGATGCAGACGATGGATAACTGAACAAAAGGAATTCAGAGGGGGAAAGTTTGAGGAGTTGTGCACAGCCTATGTCTCTCTGTCATACACACATATGTGAAAACGCAAACAGACATACACACACACATGCAGGTCTTTTTTCACACTTTAGCTTGGAGCGATCTCACAACGCTGAACAACAGAGAATCAGTGAGAAGGGAAAAGAGAAAGAAGCCAAACCAATTCCAATACAGCACTAATGGGCCACATCATGCCAATACAATAAATAATGGCCCTTTCAGCTCAGTCAATAGTGAGTAAATGAAAATTTAACCTTTCATTAAATGTGGTCGTATTATTTCCCCCACTTGTTTCCCAGCTGTATTTCCCTCTGACACTTTTTTTTCTACTGTGTGTACAAGAACCATGTGCAAATGTTATGATGTAGGGCTGTACACTGGTGTTAAGTGGTGTATTGTAATATAAAGGTCTAGTAGGTCAAAGGTTACAGTATATACAGTAAGACCTATGGATCAGAGGTGGGTATCATTTTTATACTATTAAACTACAGACAAAGTGAGCTGGATATAAAAAAAAAAAATCAATTGACAATGCACGGTGCAGACAGGTAGTTATATCCCGCTCACAGGATATGAAAAAGATGTCTTATTACAACAGCTACAGCTAATTCCCCTCAGTACAGTTTTCATACATAGCAGTGGCGTTTTTGGGAGAGGAGGCAATAAGTCTCTTGGCGTCCTGTCTGGTAGATGAAAAGGCTCTGGGCCCGCTCTCCACTGTGGCCAACCTGCCCTCTTAATTAATTAGCGCTAGCAGGAAGCGCTGGGCCACAGGGGAGAGGAGGGCCCTCCAGAGGACTGGACAAGGTGATAATGTCCTAAAGGGGAGACCAAGTCCTGTATGCTCGGGTAGCTAGCTGATGCTTTCAGGCTCTGAATTTACAGTAGGAATCACGGTCGATGTTTCTCATCGCGCATGTGTCCTGCATATGCTGGGTAGGCCTCAACAAATGTGGAAACTTTATATTATGTGTGTGCATGTGTATCTATAACAACTGTATATTGTCAGACAAGGACATTGATATCAGGCTGCCCTCTGAAAGCTTTGAATCATCATCATCGTTTGTAACCCCTCAGTCGACTGAGATTCTTCAAGTCGAGCTGTAATTTTGTGTTGGGTTTGTCAATCAGTGGACAGTGTACTTCTGTGGTCTTTTTGGTCCCCAGAAGCAGCTGCAGAGCAGAGTGAGCACTACTTGCTTTCACGCTGCTCTCCGGTACAGGCAGCTGTAGATGCAGACCCAGGGTGAGTCTGAGTGAGACAGAGGCAGGCTGGCCTTGCAGGTCAGTCTCGAAGAGAATGTTACCTTCTGCATTCTGCTAGAAGTGTTGAATTTACAGCTCACAGTCATAGGCACCGATACCACGGGTGCTCTGCACTCCACGGAAAATACTGAGCACCCACGTGTGCCAGACTGCCAGTAGGCTATATTCATTTAAAATTAAACATTGCAGTTGGTGCTAAGTGGAGCGTCTGTCATAGTGTGATTGGTTATGTCGCTGTCAGTCCCCTGCTGATCGCGGTTACATGTCAGTTATTTGTGAGAAATGGCGCTGTCCTGAGTTAAAAGATAGCCTACTTTACGGCTTTATTATTGAGTTAATAGGCGTGTGTGTTCGTGTTGGCCGCTGTCCATTTCCTAAGGTTCTGAAATGCAAAAATTTTTTGAGTACATTTTTTTTTAAAGGGCATGCGCCCGTGAGCACCCATGGAGGAAAACATAAATCGGCGCCTATGCTCACAGTATCTTAATGTGATATAGTCCCTGGCATTTGTGTGATATCTCAATTGGCAAAAAGTGTTGTTGCACATTTCTGATCCGTCTTTACCACAGTTAGCACGCATTTGCTCGGAGGGCTAACTTGGCTTGTTTACTATATCATGTACGTCGCTGTCACCCTTAACATCCCGCCGAACACCGTTAATGTGAGAAGAAAAGGAACAAATAGTTGATTATTGTATTAAACAGCTAATTAGGATTTGACTGACAAATGTTAAGTAAGGATTGTAGCTTCAGGTAAATGTTAATAAAGTAACACCTCTGGTCTCGTGCTTTAGGGCAGTTTGGACTTTATAAATATCTGAGTGCCTAAAACTAAAAACAAAAAACGTTTAATCCTGTTTTAGTTGCTAAGATCCAAAAAAAACAAATTAAATGCATTGTCAGCAAACATCTTGTGTGTTAATTAACAACAGTTCCTCACATTGTTAATAGAAAACGTAATCCAGCAGCATTCCATTTCTATTTGCCATTGCAAATTAGTATATGAATGTACTCTCTAGAAGACAGGGTTGGGTTAAGGCATGTCTAGCATTAGGCATCTAAAACATTTGGTTAATATTAAGGAAATATCATTATGGTTAATTAAAAGGCAAGTGTTAATTGCAGGTCTATTAAACAGGACACAAACCCCAGTCACCTGAATGAAAGTCTAGACGCCCATCTACCACCCACCCCAACCTTCTGCCCCACTGAAGGGCACACTGAATGTTGGCACTGAACGTTGATCGGGAGGTGAATAATTCCTGGGGATACAACCTCTAGAACTGTTCCAACACACTGCATATCAAAGTACTGTAAACTTTGTATCATACAACAATGTGGATTTAAGCTCAGTTTCTTTGGCACGCTTCGGCTTTGGCTTAGAAAGAATGAGCGTTGCGTCTTAAATTTCGAACAGGTTATTAAAAACTGAGTAACATGGTGATCAGCATGTAAAAAAGTCAACCATTCACATGATTCATGTCATTACTTGAAGGTATAAACACAGATCTTCATGACCCACGTAATCTTAGCATATGTGTGTTGCGATCTATCCTTGTTTTGCTTGTGTGTGTGTGTGTGTGTGTGTGTGTGTGTGTGTGTGTGTGTGCGTGTGTGCGTGTGCGTGGTCGAGTGCGTTTGTGCAAACTTCACTCTCTTTCTCTCTTGGTCTCCAATAATGAGCATGTGCACCTTTTCCGCCTGGGGCCTTCATACACAATTTAGCCAGAAAGCCATAGCTGATCATGATTTAGCTTTTGACACAGCTCGCCCCGAGGCAGGAGGGGGGACTAATACAGATATCTGACTCCCAGACTGCGATGGAGGGAAGGAGAGGGAGAAAGTGAGAGGCCTTTTATTGACTAAATGATAAAGAGCTTGGTAATGATAAATAACAGTCATTTTATTGTAGAATTCCCCAGAAAAGACACATTCTACACAATATATAAAAAGAGAAATAATAGACGGGCTCGCTCCCTACAGAGCCGGCCATTGTTAAACTCCAATATTCCTCTGCTGGGGTGGAGGTCACAAATTGTGTTAGAAGGACCTGCTGCTATGAATACTACATAAGGCTGATGCAGAGTGGCAGCGTCATCCCAGTCTCTGGCATTAGGAGGAGGGCCCAGGCAAGACAGCGCCAGTCTTGCCCATGGGCATCTCTCTCTCAGTATCTCTATTCTGTGTGTGTGTGTGTCTCTCTCTCTCTCTCTCTCTCTCTCTCACACCCTTTCTTCCTCTCTTTTTAATCCGCTCGCTTTCTGTCTCTCAGCATGGTCCTTGCACTGTTTTCCCAGCACATCAGGGTGTCAGGGGAGCCTGTCTCTGCTGCTTTTGCTCTCTGCCGCCTCCAAGTCTCCAGGCCTCAGCTATCACTAAGACAAGATGGCTGACCCTCTAAGGACAGATAAAGTCCTGTGTGGTGCAGCGTGAATGACATTACGCGCAGGGTACAAGCTCAATTGGTTGGAGGAGCGATGAAATGAGATGGCGTTGCCTGCGTTAATGCAATTTATGAAGAGCAATACCTCTGTTTTAGCGTTAAAATAGAGAAAAATCACAGCTTGTGTAAACATATTATGTTCTTATTACCTCGGAACCATGATGGCTAATAGTGTGGGGTGACCATCACCTTGAATTAAAGATCTTAACCTTACATTTTGTTTCACTTTATCTTTTAACATCACCAACTTTGAATGCATAGTATCTTAAAGCAGCGATCCAGTTGTCCACTGTCTGATCCAGCTGTGCTATCTGCTGGGAAGTTCCAGCTCTGTTGGTGTGAGAGACTGGTGGCAGCTAGTGTGTGTGTTTGCCTCAGGATACCTCTGCAGCTCTGCAGTTCTTGAATACTGAGTGGAGAGTGGCCCAGAAATGAGCAGTCAAATCCAATTAAATTACTCAAATTAAATTGTACAATGGTTATGGAATACCTGATCGAATTACTCATATTCAGGGGATTTCGACAGCAACCAATTAGTTCAAAGTATAAAGTTCACACGCTCAAATTAACACCAAGAGAGGACAAGGCCTTTATTTGAGGGAAATGATACATCATAATTACATCACGTTGGGAAAAAATCACAAATTATACAGCATGCATTTAATAAGAAAATGGAAATGGTTAATAGGTCTTGATAAGACAAATCTAGGCCTGTCAACACGGCGAGGTTGGCTAAATTAAAGAGGAGAAGTTATTATTGTTTTAAAGGAGCTTAAGGGCCAATTTTTGCTCAGTCAAAACACAGGCACTCTGAATGTAGTCCCCCCCCCTCCCCTGTCAAAAACAAGAGTAAAAACCAACATAAAAACTGTGCAGACTGCAGTTAACTCCTCTCCTCTGGTAATTGAGATATGTTGAAGAGGCTGGTCCGACAGTTAACAAGATTTAATTGTGAAGTAGGTCTTTCATGTTAGATTGGCCAAAATAGACACTCTGTCATTTCCTCAATAATGATGGAATTCTTTAGAAACTCCTGGCTTAATTGTACAAGGGACTTCCTGACCTTTTTTTACATTTTAAATTTAGCTTCTCAAGGTGCCTTCCCAAGGTGAAACACGTGAGTAATGAGATACAAAATCAGCCCGTTAATTGACTCTCAGCAAATTTAGATCTGCAAGACCAACGTATAGATTTCCCTCTTTTAAAAGTGAACCATTTTAGCTAATAAAGTTATTAATCTTGCCCGTACAGTAATTATCTCTGTAATTATGCTGTAATTGCACATACATCAAGGCCACCTCATATAGCAGGAGGGCTTGAGCTTACCCCTTATGATTTTCCTCACATCATGTAAAGACATTACTCACAGAATCTTAATGGAAATATTGACATTGAAATTAGCATTGCGAATATTTTTGTTTTAATGGCTAAGGTATGCAAAATTGTTGATGTTTCATGCACTGTTCAGGGGGATTAAACAACACCAACTATATTCCTTATGATTCTGTGGCAGCCATATTAGTAACATCAAAATACACTTAAGCTCCCAGACACACCCAGAACTGACCTTTCTACACAATTAAATCACTTGATTACAAGAATAAACAAACAAGCGGTCTCTCACTCGCATCCCTGCTTGCATGGACGGCATAGAGCCGCAGAAGTACCATAAACGGCGTAACATTATAATGCTGCTTTAATTACCCCTTGGTCAGCCCACTTACAAACCTATTGCCGCAGCAGTCAATATCCCCAAAGATCCATTCATGCCTCGGCTGATGGTTAACTTGGGAGCCTTTGCTGAGTGCTTTAGCCTAATTGATATCCTTATTTAGCAATGAGCCAGTGGGAGTCGGAGGGGAGTTAAATGGAGCAGTTTACCAGGCAGCGAACACGCTAAACCAGATCCCTGACACCACCACCACGGCCTGCTGCTCCGGACCATGATCTATGCCAGCTAATTTAAGGTTTCAAATTGATTAAAGCCACTTTTGTTTTGTTTTCGACTAATAAATGCCCTCGCCATTTGTTCTTTTCAAAAAATCAGGACCCAGAGCAAGTTCAGCCGCAGATATTGTTTTACAGGAAATTGCACCTATTTATGACAGTTGACACTCCCAGGCCACAAACTAACACAGGGGCCAGGTCACAGGAGAGGCTGAGACTTTAGCAGCTTCCTAAGGGCATACTGACCTACCCACTATGCACACATTCACAAATCCACAGATTACACGTGATCAACAGCACCTCTTCCTATATTATTCCGTACATTGTCTGTGATTTATTTACACATGATGCAATAATTGAGACATGATTGCGAACACAGTCCGCACATCTGCAGAAATTCACTCCATTCACTCTTAGCAGAGCAAAACAACAGGTATAACCCAACCTAGAATCAGAACAATGCATATCCAACAGGTCAAACAAAGCCATCGGGAGCAATGGGAAAATCAGATTCTTCTTTTAAACTGGGTTTGTAGGTCTCTCCCTCCTGCCTGTCTCCCCAGATATGTCTCCCTTAACAGCTCAAAGTAATTAGCAACGACCACATGCCAAAGGTAGGGTAGCTACCGTACACAAAGTAGGCAGACCTTATCTTTAATTTGAGACAATGAGATGCTCTGTGGGGGCTTGTGGAGAGCTGGGAGCTATAAGGTAGACTCCCCCTCCCAAGGTCGCTTCAGTGAGACGAGCTAGTCTGGGGACAAAGGATACCCGCTGTATGTGAGTGCACATTACGACAGTTTAATTATCAATTTTAGAAGCAACCCCTTTTCCCGCAAAGCAACGGTTGAGCCTTTTAGCATTGGGAATAAGCATCCGAAAATGTTAAATGATTTGTTGCCAAAGTGCATCTGTAAACACAAGTCTCTTTCTCACTGTTTCAAACTTTGTTTTTGAGTGATACCCCCAAAAGTCCTCCAGGGCTTCCCATTAGTCACATTGTTGAGCACAGAGCTCAGCCACAAAATGGCCTCCTATCTTGGAAGAGTGCCGTCAGCCCATTCTTTATACTGTCAGGATGAAGAAGAGCATAAAAACTCAGAGTCAATAAAGTCATATAAAACGCTTGATATCGAAACATGGCGCGCTCCCGTGACTGATTAAGCGTCCAGGTCCAGTTGGGATGCTCTCGCATCTCGGTGGAGGAAAAAGGGGGAGGGAGCGAGGGAAACATAATACAGAAACCTTTGTAAAGACTGTACAGGGTTTTGTTCTGGTTGCTTATGTTTCTGAGGCATACTGGTTGTTATTATTTGTTATGTTTTACAGTTTGATTCTAAAAAATGACTCAGTAGTGGTTTAAAGGTTGTCTTTAAGCTTTACATTTGATACTTGATATTTGAGTGGAACATTATTTTGCTTTAGCTTGATTACAGTAATCGGTGTAGTCAATCATGGATAGTATCTTTATAACAACATCCAGTGAGAAAGATGAAATACATTTTGACAAATTCCATACCGTGGTTAAAACATACTTTTACAATTACTTTAACTTTACTTCTTTCTGTCTGAAAAATGTCTGGCAGGAGAGGTTGCAGCGCCGTTTTTTTTTTTTTTTTTTGTTCTCCAGCCATGAAGTCAATACCGACTCAGACAAAGACGGTAAGATGGAAAAAGGGAATGACAGAGATTAAAAATGAAAGAGAGTGCCACTTTTTGTCCAGATAGTGGTTTTTAGCCTGCAGCGCCTGACTGGTCTTTTCTAACTAAAATACTATTGCAGCATTTGATCAAACTGAAACTTAAACATACTTTATGCTTCAGACAGATTTCCATAAGTTAAAAGGTCTTCCAAATGAATGTCTAAAAGTTGGCGATGGCACTTGAAATTTGCCTAAATATATATTGGCTCCATGAGTGCAGACTGTTACCACTATAAAAACGGACATTTCTGCTGGGCCCAAACATGACAGGAATTTTACTGTTTTAATGAGCCTGAGTCAAATTCAATTTCCACCTCAGATGATTTGAAACCACAGCTATAACGTATTTCAACACTCACAATCTGATGCCACGATCTGATAACTGAGAACTTCACCTTCGCCATTCCCCACGCAGTATTTGGACGGCGTTAAACTTCTGAGTATCGTATACAAACACTCTCTGTCAGGCTGCAGCTCCAAATTGACGTTAACAAAGAAGCATTCCTCACTTGAGTGAAGCACCAACTTGACATGAATGTTTTTTTGCACATGCAGGAGAAGAAAGAGGAATGAGAGAGAGAGAGAGAGAGAGAGAGAGAGAGAGAGAGAGAGAGAGAGAGAGAGAGAGAGAGCGAGAAAGACTGTGCGGTTTTGGACAGACCGTGTTAAGATCAGTGCTCGAGGCTACGCAGGTTGCTATGCACTGAAATGCTAATAAGCTTCCTGGCTCTCGGTGCAGGTCGGCTAGCCTGTGCCGACTCGTCTTGACACTTCACACACATGCTGTCTTCCACCCTTTTTAATCATTTTTGATAGGCCTCCCTGGGATGCCATCCACTTAATTTGAAAGGGTTGAGCCACCCAAACATTTTCACCATCTTTAAATAGAGGTCTGCCTCGACATGCCTGCTGCATTGTGACCCGACAAGGTGAAAAGCAGCGGTGTAAACTGCTGTTTGGGTTTAGGAGGATAATATTAGGCTGGTAGGGACTCGTAGGGAAGATGGGTGAGTGATGCTGAAGTGGGTAAATAGAAGAGACAGGGGGGGGGGGGGTTAACAATACACAAGCAGTCAACACAGGTGTGGATGATTAACCCTTACTTTGTTTATAAGCTTTTTTCCTTTTGTCAACCATTCACATCATATTTCACATCATATTCCACAAAGAAAGGGCGGTTGAACCTCTGAGAATCTTAAGAAGGCTTAAAATGAAAGACAAAATATTAAAATGTATGGATTCTGGAGGGATGTAAAATAAAAACTACTGATTTAAATAAATACAATATGGGTCAAATGTAATAAAGGCAGCATAGTGTACCAGTGACACTTCCAAATGAGTTTGCAAAATCATTTTTGATTTTGAGAAACTGTTTGAGAATGTGTATTCCCTGACAGAGTTTAACAGCCACTGTCCTCCTCTATATATCTTATAATTCTCTCTGAAAAATCTCAGAGCCTGCAGCCAACACAGTATGGTCAGAAATGAAGCCCGGGCCATGTTGTATGATTCATAGGGAAGAAATAACATATTTTATTGGAGTCTGAGAGATTTATTTACTGCCGTTGTGTTGGCTATGTAAGGGGACACAATCACCAGAGATTTCACCATCCAATTTGCCAGTGTACTCTTCTATAAACATCAGTCAGAAGAAATGGGACAAATTCTACTGAAAATAATCATAAACAAACCATCATAAACAAGCATTTTGGAAATTGTCAGGAGACGCTCTCGACGATGACTATCCGCTCAGAGTCAAAGGCAGAAAAGCCCAAAAGGCAAGTGGGGATGTCTGTGTGCTATATGATATTACCGTGACTCTCAAGATAAAGATAGCATACATTATTGGTTTAGACTGGCAAAGAAAGAGAGAGGGAGAGACCAGTATAAACAGAGAGCGGGGGCGAGAGACAGACACATATAGACAGAGAGGGAGAATGTTCAAATATATTGCCTCTTAGCAAAGGCACAGATAGCTTTGAGCCCCCTTCTATGTTAAACAGTTGGGGCTCTCCATGAAAACCACACTGAATTCCACAACAAGCCTGCTTGTTAGTTTCTAACAGTGACTGATCCAGTTTAATACCCTCTGTGCTCCACTTGCACCCCGTGCAACATGTACAGTAAACCATCATTTACTCCAGTCTAATTTAGTTGTGTGTATCTGCATGCAGAGAGGCACGTGTATAAGACGCAGTAAACGGAATTGCTGTGTATGCTTTCACCAACAACAAAAGAACACGTTTTGCGATCATGGCCGCAAACCAGCATGTAACCAAAAGCTGGGGAAGGAGGCATTGACATAATTATTAATTAGTCGATATTACTGAATGGAAAAAGTCTGTCTTTGGTTTCCTCCCTAGAGCTTAATCGAACGCAGCCAAGATGAAGCTAAGCTAAACAACACCAGACAGTTAATCTCCACTACCATACAGTTCAGATGCTGATAATGTCCACGGGTCTTAAGTGAGCGAGCGGGGCCCATGTTTTTTAGATTTACTTGTTTGCTGTTGTTTGCCGTCTTTAAGTGGTCTTTTATTAAAGCCAGCCATCTTCCATGGAGTCCTAATGTATTTCCCTATTCCGATGCTAATGACGGCCTAAGAACGCATTATTCAGCATTAGTTTCATTTTGTCACTTTGCGACAACGCGGCGCAAACGACGGTATTAGTATTTCGACTAACTTATCGGGAGCAGACAGCTGAAGAGAACAAATCAACTTTCTGTAAAAAAAAACCCAATGTAGATTGCTTTATTGTTTTTAAATGGACCTTGACCATTTAAAAAAACATACAATGCAATAAAAGGACGACTAACTATTTGTCACTTGAGTACATGTTTGCAGACAGCCCTACGAGGAAAGAGATGACAAAAACAAAGGAAATGTGTGGAACTAACATGAATGGGTGCTTGTGCGTGTGTGCATTAACATGTAATCATGCATTATGTGTATAACATGTAAATGCATTCAGACGTGAACATTAGAATGTTGTGTATGTGCTCTTGTGCCTGACTGTATTTGAATGCATTTGTAGCAAAGGTTTATGTCTGTGTGTGTGTGTGTGTGTGTGTCTTTTTATCTACCTGTGTGTATTGCGCCTGCCTTTGCGTGTGTGTGTGTGTGTGTGTGTGTGTGTGTGTGTGTGTGTGTATAGGCTGAGGACTCCCCACTGACCGGCTGTTTGGCTACAGACAGACAGAGTGCAACTGGCCATATTACTGTTCTTACCCTGCCATCTGCTGGCTCACATCATTCTAGGCCCTGCCTCCATCCCTCTGTCATAACCACATCTCTCTTTCTCACACACACACACACACACACACACACACACACACACCTCTCCTTTGCTGTCTCCTTCTGTTTTTCTCTGTTCCTCTCTGTTTCTCTTTGCTTTACTAAGTTCATCTTTGTCCCGTCTTTTCTCCCTCTTTTCATTCCTCTTTACACAGGAGCATCATCTGCCCTCCACGTCCCTTTACATCCCTCCTTCCTCGGGAGAAAGAGAGAGAGAAAGGGGAGAGAGCAGAGGCACTAAAGGGGAGCGGCGGACGATTGTTATCGAAAAATAAGCATGGTGTTTGAAAGGGACTTTAATTGAGGCATTCGTTATATTTGAAAAGGTGAACTCCTGAGGGGACGGAGGGAGAGGAGCGGCGACCCTATTCATATCCACAGACATTCATGAAGAATGGCATCTTTTGACTTTCCCTTTTAAAGCCATGCAACCTTAAATGGCCTAAATATAGAGGAGGGGAGGCAGACACGGTAATTCCCTGCACCTTGGGGGGCGCCACCAGAGTACGGGACAGTGGGATACAGCCGAGGACTCCAATTAAGAATGAGGGAGGGTGCAGCCACCCAAAATAGAGGGAAAATGTCCTCTCTACAAGCCCCTGAAGGGGATGTCAATCCATCTCTTTTCTTTCTAAAACCCGTCTGTCTGCTTCCTTTTTAGTTTTTCCCTTCAGGTTTCCGTTTTACACTCACTTCTTTCTGTCTTCCCCTTTCTCTCCCTCATTCTGTCTGTGCAGTAATCATGTCATTAATAATGCCAGGGCCAGATGATTGTCCCGCTAATACCAGTTGTCCGGTCTGTATTTCTACAGCTTAACTTGGGAGGAAGTCAACAGGGTGCTCATTTGTTGTTGTTTGGTAAGGTCAGCTCTTTATGAGCCCTGCACTTCCAGTGAAGCAGACGACCCCTCATGTTTTCTCTTACTATATTTTGTCTGTCTGACCGCCGAGTTAAACTTAGATTGTTAGTTTATTGTAAAGTTGTTGCACACGGACAACAGCTTGAGGCAACACTCAGTAGCTTTGTGGGGTTTTGTCTTTGCGCTGTCTCTCCAATTTCATAATGTTTGCAGATCTGTGTCCTTTCTGAGGAAGATGTTGCCCACGTGTGCAGTTCCGTATTGACAGCAGTGATCACCCTTTAGCATCAAACTTCTTCCTCCTGTCATTTGATGTCTTATGCAGTTTCGCTGTGACTAAGGGATGAAGTCTTCCTGTATTATTAGTAAAAAGTTGTATCCCTACGCTTTATAATACCTGCAGGCACTGCTCTGTGTAAGCATCCTTGATGATTTATGCAATGTAACTGTAACCAAGGCGGCATCCTTGATGATGAAGTTATAAAACTTTGTTGGAAGTAGCATACCCACAGAAGGTATTTATCATCAGCTTTCCTTTTTCATATATCATACAACATCTGTGAAAACTCATTGAATAAGATATTGGAATGCTGTAAAAGTTAGTGACAGCCACTTGTTGAGAAAATAAGGTTCTTTTGTCCATGCTTGATGGGTAAATTAAGATAATATTTCAGCAGGAAAGAGAAAAGCGATGCCAGCTACATGAAAGAGCTTGACTGCTCAACAATTATAAGGCTCCAAGACTTGGTTTTCTGCTCACTAACTTCTGATTGGGTGAAGGAAATGCGTCAATTAATGTGTGTCAGTAATCACCGAGAGATTGTTTGCTTCAAAAATGCTACTTGACATTCCACGTTGGATGGGATAAGGCATGTTCAGATTCATGACTGAGGTTTGACTGGTTAAGTGGTGCGGTGTCAAACAGGGTGAATGAAATCATGACAGCCAGATTATAAGACATGCACAGGATAAGTATTCTGGGGGGGGGTGCATGTGCAAATATGAAAAGATATGAAAAGAGCAGCACATGGATCACACACACTGATCTTACAAAATTCTTAATAACAATGCTGATAATAATCACGGCTCAGTCATAATAACCAGCCTGTTATTCATTGAGCTGCTTGCCAAAGAAAATCCATTCTTTGTTGCATTTAATTTTGACTTTTACAGTGAGTCATAAAAATCTCCAGTCAGAATCAGAGGCATGCTGGCCAAATCTGACATCCACTCGTAATGATGGGGTGTTTGTCTTGAGCCTAGCGGGACGTGGTTTAAAGCTGCATGTCTAAATAAAGACCATTATTGGTTAAGATTAAAAATGTATGTGATTAGAGTTTTATTTTACCAATATTTAGTTTGGGTTGTCACCTTAGCACATAGTAGTCCTGAGGAGTCGTGTCAATAACAAGCACACAAACACACTTAAGACACGCTTGACACATCCGTACAGTAAACGTGTATACCTATTTCTTACCATGCATAGGCAATTACACAAACTTTATACAATCTAAAAAAATGAATCCGTAAAATAACAAAAAACGTTCTGGTAGCTCATTACCCACTTTGTCTCGTAATTAAAAACAGAAACTTTGTGTGTAGCTATAGTTCAAATACAGAACATTTCCTGTAATTTAAAATTTTAAATTCTCTCATACAAAGCTGCTCAGTTAGCCAACTTTTTAAAAGAAATCCGTTCTTTAATCTCCCAAACCAACCTCTGTGGCTGACAAAAGTTGTCGAAGCACAAATTATGCAATTTGAAATGTAAAAAAAACAAAAATACAACTGTGAATGAAGTTTTATGGACATATCCGGTAAAATATACATCGATATTTCTTAGAGTGTACATACAAGACACAAACAGATTTATGTGCATGATGCACACACACAGAGACTCATCCTCCTATACTGTGCGCACCCAAACAGCCCTTCAACATCTCATAATTATGCAAATAGTGCACACTGAGCAAACCTCAAACCCTTCAAAGCAGCAGCAGGAGTACCATAGAGCTATCCTCATGTTTTATGTCTCTTCTCAATTCAAATTTTTCACAATTTATTTGCTGAAACTTTAATCTTCCTAAAGTCTTACATGATTTATTATGTGTACCATAGCTTTGATACTACGTTATACTTGTAGAAGCTGCTGCACTGGATCGCACAGCGAAACTCATTTGCAATAAAGGCACATTTCTAATATCAGAGAGCACGTTCTGAGCAAGTGACCAAGTTGAGGTGTGATCTGTTATTTAGACAGGTTGGATGCACTTCCTCACAGCCTGAAATTTCCCCCGGGGCTTTCTTCCATTTCTCACTGTCATGGATTTGAATCTTTTTACCACTGAACTCTTACAATTACTGAACATTCATCACCTGCCTACCTTCTTAGCTACCTAGATACTGTATGGAGACCAGAGATATGGGACAGACTGGTGCAGCCAGGAATACCAAGTAACACTGCTGCTTACACAGTAATGAATTCTTATATTCTGGGATAGCAGAACTGTTTTTTTCTTGTTTTGGTGTCTGTGTGTGCATGTCTTTCCAACGGTGTTAAGGTTATGAGAGGTTTGATTTCATATATTTATCGATATCTTCAATCATTTAATTCGAAATGTTGATATTACACGCTAATAATCACAAAATTGACCCAGTTTGGGTCCCAGTTTGCAAATACTGGCTTAACTTTACCCAGCATTAATATAATGTTTTTACCCAATTTTAGTGTTATTTTTTATATTACTGTTGGGTTGTTTAACTTTATTTATATTGAACTAGAAGATGGTTAAAATATGTTGACCCAGTGTGAGACACAACAAGATCAAGTTTTACTATAAAACTGTCACAAATCTATTGTTAGTTATACAAAACAATACAAAAAGCATGTTAGATTCAAAACATATAAGCAATTAGTAAGATTTAACAAAAAATAACACTAACACTGGCTCAAAACATTGGGTACTGGCTAAAGTTACAGTAGTGCGTTTGTGACCGAGCGATTTTTAGTATGTACATCGTTTTATGTACAGTCACTGGCAACACTATCAATTTGTTTTCATTCATTGATCCAAGACTGTAAATCCTCTAAAATAACTGGAAATGATCTTTGTTATCACGCATGCCCCACTGTGCCTACAATGACTTATGAGCAAACGCCACTGTATATCTCTGCAGCTTCCCCCTCATGAATAAAAGGCCTTCTCTTTGAGGTGAGAGGATTTTTCCCCCGTGGTACTCCTACTCGCGCCCTCCAGTCCCTTGTGTTACTCACGCTCACTTGTAGAAGTCCCTTAACGCTGACCCAGAAAGCATAAATATATTATAATCTCATCACCTGTCCATTTATACAGGTGTCACCCTGCCTCGCAACTTGATTTCCAGAAGGGCAGCAGTTTTTCCTGTGGCGGCGATTGAAGTCACAGCATTATTATCAGGCAAAATGTATTCATGATAGCAGAGGTCCGAGTGCCCTGTGGGCTTTGTAATATAATACCAGACCTCTTTATCAAATTTAACAGTTTATTGGAAACAGCTTGTACACATGATTTAGGCACGGGACGGTGCGGCAAGGCTGCGGGTATCCTTCTAACACACCTCCCGCACACACCTCCACACACACCCAAATGCACGTATACACACAAACACATGCCGTACACACAGTGACGCTCAAACACACACGCATATACTCACACATCTCCCTCCTCCTCTTGTGCAGAGCCACAGCTCTCCTCCACTCCCCATCATATCTAATGCACACCTTTCATTGGAGGAGGCAATGGTTTTCGGTGGAGGTCTTTTGTGCGCGTTGTTGTTTGTTTTCTCTAAAGAGCAAGGCGATAACAAAAGCGTGACGTGACAAATGGACTTTGTGCCCCGCAGCCAGATTCAAGTGATAGGTTACTGAATGGGAGCTACCCTCCTATCTCATTTATATATAAACACACACACACACACACACACACACACACACACAAATGGGCACACATGTGGATGAACACGTTGACACTTGTATGCAAGCTGGCCTGTGTGCAGACTTTAAAAATGTAACTTTTATTTATCATTTTACTTTATTTCAAATTGCCTCACCGCTAATTTAAAAAAAACGGTCAAAAAATTTAGATTTAACTCATTTATTTTAAAGTTGTATATATATGGCCATTAAAGAGGGTGTATCTTAAAGTTGATCAAGATGTATTAGGTGCACTTTTATATAGTTTATTTTTTATATATTTGACACATTAAGTGTTGTCTTATCAAGAATCATGGAAGTGAAGAGACCTAGTTAAAATATCATGCTTTTATTTTTCCTGTTTTACTTGAAAGCATCCAGGAACTAACTAAATGTGACATTTCAACTCCAGTGTCACAATATACTCAAAATAACAAGTCCTCCTCTCCTCTCTAAGATCTCCTATGGGGACGGTAAATAGAAACCATCAGTTGGCCGGCTAATGATTTAAAGGGATGGTCAGAGGTCGTACGCAGGCTATTAATGATCCCTTTTTAACAAAAAACACGCTCAGGATCCATCCAATCAGATTGAGTCGAGAAGTCACCCGGGGCCTCCAGAAGATCTGTCTGGTTAAAGTTAGACTGAGGAAGAGCAGAGGCTGAGCAATCTGCTCTGATGTCTGCGTGTGCATTAGTCTTTTTATCTACCTGTGTGTATTGCTTCTGCCTTTGTGTGTGTGTGTGTGTGTGTGTGTGTGTGTGTGTGTGTGTGGGGTGTGTGCATGCGTGCGTGCGTGCGTGTGTGTGTGTGTGTGTCCAAAGAAGGAACAGGTCAACTGCCTGCATTAGTGATTTTATTTTCACTTGTTATACCTGAATATGATTATACCTTTATTACATATTATACTTGTTTACATTTTTTCATTGTGTTTTATTGCAAAGAAACTCCCACACACTGTCTGACTTACAAACATAAATATAATAGCTTGCAACGTTTCGCTACTAGACTAGAATTTTGCCTGATGGTGGTCTAGTACCCAAGCTATTTAAATTAATTTGTTGCAAGTTAGACATTGTGCAGGAGTTTCTTTGCAACTTTTGACCTACTCATCGACGCACCTGTCTCATGTTATAGATGTGCGAAGTATTTTTCTGTGCTGACATGGTGTTTTATGTTTTTATTGTTTTATTGTTTATTTATGTCCGTAAAAAAAGTTGTAGCCATTGAAATGACCTTCAATTTGTTGCATTTTACTATAAAAACATGGCAGCATGCAAGTAAAAATTAATACCATATATGTTTTAAAGCCTGTAATATAATGAAAAAATTCTCCATGAGAAAACTAGGTATTTTGGGCTGTGACAAGAACATTTGTTTACTTCATCGAGACACTTTTAAATTTGGAAGCACTCCTCTAAAAAAATATATATCCGCGTGAGTTTTTTTTAAAGTGAAAATCACTGGAGCTCCAGATTAACCAGACACTATTGCCTCTGGATACAACAGTTAACATTCTACCCTGCTCATATTTGTTGGCAAAATTGCCTTATTCAGGATAATGGCTTAAAATGTTACAGGCGTGCCACGGCTTAAAGGTTTTCGACGTGTTTAGCAACTTTAAGTATAAACATTCATTAATCCTTTCAGCCATTTCTGCCCTCAACAGGAGCTTGCTGTATGATGGAGGTTATCTGCACAACAATGAATAAGTTTCAAGCATGACTAACCCAAGACTTTGTTTGTTATGTCAGTGCACAGTTCTTCTGGTTTTTAACATGTTTAGCCTTTGTCAACCTTTTTTACACTTATATTCTATTCTATTCCTGTAGCCTTTGACTAAGGCCCCCATCAGTCCTGTGGAAGTTAATTATGGGAGCCAAGCTGTTGAGGGGTTGAGAAGAAGCTTTTTTGCCTGAATACTGGATATACACCAAGTCTGGCAACGCCACCGAGCATTGTCTGCCGTGATAAAATATGGACGGAAGTGCTGCTAGGCAAATCGTTTATCAGCCAGGTTTAGCATGCACATGTGAAAATGAAAGACTGTGCAATCTGCATAGGTTGTGTGAGCTTAGTTTAGTGTAGCCAACACCGTTTGTTGTGTATAAATGGCATGCTGGCTGTCGCCCCTGTGGGACGTGATCAATCACATATTGCCTTCTTTGCTCTCTAACAGCTATGGGCAAATCTATTAAAAATATTCAAACTAACATTTCAGTCCCACCTTAACTGCATGCTTTGTACTTTCAGCGCCTTTGTTTGGCGCCTGTGTAAGAACCTGATTTTCCTCTCATATTCTAAATAATAAAAACCATAAATGTATCTCCAAACTCTTGTGGCCTCACCCATTTAGTACTAAAGCACTAATGGTCTATTATGATAATTACATCTAACATATTTCTTCAACCCCCGGACAAGCCTATTATATGGAGCATGAGCTGGCATGTTTGCTCTGTCACAAAGCGGCCTCTAAAATAACTCTGCATGCTCAGTTTAGTCTCCCATTTCCAATTTGCCTTAATGAGCCGATTCAAGCTGTCAGCTACTGAGAGAAAGGAGCCGTGATGACTGTCAATCTGTGGTGAGTAGAGGGGAAGACGGGGCTGAATGGATAGACAGAAGGAGAGAGGAACAGAGAAAGGTTTAAGGAGGTGGGGAAAGGTCAGGCGCAGACTTCACTGGCAGCCACCAGAGCTTCAGGCAGAAGGAGGAGAAATCCTGTTGACGGCTGGTATTCACAAGAAAAGCTACCTACAAACTTTGTCGATATTTTTTTTTTTTTTAACAACATGAAAAAATCAGATGTTACAGTCACTTATAGATCAAAAAAAGATATTTTTTTTAAATAATAAACATGTACAGAGCTTAATACCAGGGAAAGAAAAAGCCAAGCAAGGTGTAATAAATCTACATATCACTTTAGATTCAACTTAACATATTGTAATGACTTAATCACTGACCGAAACAATGTCATTCTCATAAAAAGCTAAATTCCCAGTGTTTTTGTCAATTTAGAGAGGGGACCTTTACTACATGGCTATTAACAAGTAATCACAAGAGGTGTAATAATGAAGACTGCCCTTCATTTTTGCAGAGGGCAAGGTAGACATTGGTGTCCATCCGTCGTCTTCAGAGGGAAATATGGAGGGAACTTAGGTGTTTGACGATGCGTTTAATTCACACAGGAATACATTAATATGATAGTCAGTGGAGCGGCAAAGCCCTCAAGTAAGGTTCTCTCATTAGTATGTTTCTCTATTTCTTTTTTTAATTATCCAACAAAAAAACGAGGAGCCACATGACAGATGTATTGGCTGTGTCAAGAAGGAATGATTTGAATTTGAATTGTGCATACAATCGTGCAATTATGAGGGCTCATTTGTGTATGTGAACAAAATATTTGCCTCTAATGAGTATTGGCTCTGAAGCTGGAGTCAAATGAAGGGGGTATGGTTTAATATTTATTCTCTCCTCAAGGATGCGGTCACATTGTGTGTGTTTGAATGTCATGAATAGAAAATTAACACAACATAGGAAATGACATTATTCTGAGTGTAAACAGCAGCCCAATACCTCAACACAGTAACGTGGACCAGACAAAGTCTACCACGGCCCTCGGTTTCTCCGACTTCAAACGCATACCATTTAGAGTGTGCAATGCCCCATGTAAGCTTGATGCTTCTACAAGTCATTCTCAAATCATCTCGGTGGGCTATTATCTCACTCTGCCATTGTCAAAATTGGAAGGGTGAGGCTTTCATCATGCTTATGAGGTAAACACCTGATCTGCACACACTGGGGTATTGTCTTCTGGGCTCTGCTTGGACAGAAGAAAGCAGCCAAGTGCACCAAAGTAGAGAAGTATTTATGACAGTGCTGCACATAATCATTCAAAGAAAAAGGTTTGTACTGTATGCAAAACTATATCAACATTTCAGCAACAAAAGAAACATATTTTTCAGCTTATCTGCAGTGAATTATAAAGTTTATCCAGTTGCTTTGAAAATGTTTCATAAATCAAAGAGTTGTGAAATACATAAAGAAGCTTACAAGTTGTAAAAAAAAGCAGCATGTGCATTCAAGAAGCAAAGCCTGGATTGTGTTTAATATATTCAAAACATTTTGCATCTTCAAACATTGACAAATATCGAGGTTTGTTACGAGCAGCAGGGCGTGTGTAATGTATTCTCCACTACATTTGACCTCATCTATTGGGGGGAAAGCTATAAATATGTAGTATTTTTTACTTGCTTTGTGGTCTCAGAATCGTTTTTAAACATGGGCTCCTTAGCTGATTCTAATTATTGTCTCTTCTTAATTTTCCTTGACACAGTTAACCACAGTGGGTTCCACTGCTTTGACTTGAGGTTAACACCAACCTCCTGCAAAAGGTTAGGCAGGTAATTCATTGCTTGATTAGGCTCACTCTGCAATTAATCACGCTTAAATGCATACCCTCGCAGAGTGATCATTTAGGAATGATGATTAATGAAAGCGTCAAATATTCCTCACATTCGGCTTCTTATTGGGCAGCTGCGGTAATGTGGGTCGCGGCTGTCAAAGAAGTACACTGCAGTAACCCTCGGCCGCTACTGTGATCATGCTTACACGCCTTTAAACAGGGGTGAAAGTCTTCTGAGTTAATTCTCTCTATTTCTTTATTTTTTTTTGCTTGTATGTCTTCGGCCCTCTTTGAAAAGCCAGCTGCAGTGCAGCGGAAGCGATTTCTGGGAACATCAAAATACAGGTGCAAGGTTGAGAGGACGAGCGGCGCACCTTGTGGGCATGTGAGACGACGTGTGAGATAGTTGCGTGTCAGTGATTGTTGAGTCAATTAATTATTGAACTTGGCAAGAGATCAATCGTTCCAGTAAGGTGATCCCATTTCCAACTGGCAGCATATCGAGACAGTAACCTATGACAATATTAATCACTAGCACAACAGCAGGCTAATTCCCACATGTAATTAGTCTACATTTTAATTCATTGAAAACTAGCACTTTTCTCTAAACTTGCTTAATTATGTACTTACACTTAATTATAGTCCCCACCCTCCCACCCCCCCTCCTCGGTTTGTTTTCAGTGCCACAGATGGAAAAACATATTTATTTTTGGGTGGAAGAGATAAAATAAAAACTCCACCTGGGAAAGGAACAGCAGGTCTCTGCTGAGTTGTGCTGCGTCTGGTAGGAATTTACTGGATTAGCTCAGTCACAAAATGTGAGATGAACCACATTGTCAATCACCCTCAGGGCAGAGCGAGAGAGGAAGAGCTGTCAATCAAAGCGGGTCTTCAATCGTCCCATTCACATCGCCTCCTGGAATCAGTCTCTCCCGCTGACTGCTCTTTGACATTTAACGCACTGGGGCCACGAAGATGGAGAGGAAAAAACATCCTCAGATCCTCCCTTTCTTTCTTTCTACCTCTCTGTCTGTCTGTCCTCAATCTTTGTGCTTTAGCGGAGGCAGATATGTGTGTTTAAAGTAATGACACTGTTCATTTAGCGCCAGACAGTGCAATAGCTGTGAGAAATAACTGCAAAGCAGACCAAAAAGTTGCTCTAACTCCTAAAGCGCTGTGACAATAGGCATGTGGAGCATGCATTAAAAACAAAATAGATTGGACTTTGCAGAGTTATGTATCGTTTTCATTCTGACAAATCGACTTATAATATTCTGTTGCAAGGAAACAAAACAAAAAACACGACTTCCCTGAACAGTATCTCTTTTGGGCTTCTACTTTACTTGAGACGCATTATGAAATTCACACCGAGCTCATCAATAAAATACAATGCATTTGCTAAAGCTCAAACAATAAATGCACCCAATTCACCAATCGAGTCGATAAAAAACAAAAAGAATCTGAAAAACGGCTAATCTGCCGAACAGATAATACCTTCCTCCGCCTCTGAAAGATGCTGCGGGATGAAAAATCCAAGTGCAGTTTGTTGTCGTTTTTATGTGTTTTCTCTCCTCTTGTTTGTATTCCGGGGCAGCCGCCTGGCTCCGAGTGAGGTATACAGAGTCATTGCTCTTTTGGCTCCAGCCCTGACACCTTGTGCCCTCAAGTGTGGACTCCTTAGCCGCGATCTGATCAGCATCTTTATAGTTTATCAGCCTTGGGGTTCAATTTTGGCTTGGATGCTTTTACAAATGAACGCAATCACTGGTGAGCCTTCGCATCCTGATTGCATTGAGAGAAGCGGGTGGAGGAAAGTTTAGTGGATTACCGTGCCACTTGAGGATGGAGCACAAACACACCGCAGCAGCTACAGTGGGGGCCGCCTGTGCCTCTCCCCCCCCCTGCCTGGGCTATTGGCACTAGCTGCTTGTACTCTGTCTTATTTCACTAAAATAATATAATTGTCTCCAATCTTATTGCTTGTAAAGCCATCTTCTGTCTGCAGGCGATGTGTGTGATCAATGCACTATCTAACAGAATCAATTCTTCCAGGAATACCTTGTGTTTGTGAAATGATTCCAGGCAGCAGCAGCAAAAGACGGAGCTAGAAGTGGGATCGTGTGGTACTCGGATTAGTTTAGCGACTTGGACCCTTCAGTTCACACTGAATAGTGTGGCTCTTTGCCCATTTCTCATGTAGTTCACTGTGTGTGTGTGTGTGTGTGTGTGTGTGTGTGTGTGTGTGTGTGTGTGTGTGTGTGTGTGTGTGTGTGTGTGTGTGTGTGTGTGTGTGTGTGTGAAAAATAGGCTTCCCAGGGAATTCACATTCATATTGCCAGCTATGGGCATCATCCCTCGAACATCTTCTAAGCAGTTTATTCCACTTGTAACTGCTACAGTATTTGGTCCCCTTGAGATGTTTTTCAACTGTGCTGCAAAATGGTAATAAATGTCATGTCATCTGTTTGGTAATATAAAACAGATTTCCTGAATTTTACCAAAGTCAATGAATTTGTTCTCATCACTTCCAGTATTTTTTTTATTCTTTGTATCACTCAAAATATTTATTTCAACAGTGTCATTGGCGGAACTCCTGAGCATTGTAGCATTAAAATGTATAAAAAAAAACACTTATATTAAAGCTATTAATTACATAAAACACTGTATACAACCAGAAATAAAGAAAATAAAAATAAAAATAAAGACAATGTTATGCACTGGCAGCATAATATCCCAGGCAATTAATGCAATTTCAATTAATAAAATCGTTTCCCAGTACTGCAACTTCCCTTGATCCAAAACCCCATGATTCATGGCTGCAATGATGGCACCGATCACATCACACTACAATGAATGAATTAATGTCCCACTACCAATCCTGCCTGCCTGTTCCCAGTGTGCACCCCTCCTCTAATTCTACAACTAAACAATGATATCAAACGTGAATTATAGGAGACCTCTGGGGTGGGATTGGGGAAGAGTAATATGCCAAAAAAACTATTACAGGGGGAAACTATGGGAATAGACCCCTCTGGAGGAGCAAAAAAAAAAGAGAGAGAATTGAGGAGTGGGATCAAGCCGAGGGGAACCATTTTGGCAGGTCAGGTTGTAATTGATTGTCAATGGAAATCTCTGTGGCGGTGGCAAGTTTGTCTTATCATATCTCGTGTTTTTGGCAGATTTCTTTCTGACGTAGAAATAAGAAAACATCCTGCAAAAGACCTGAGAAAAAGAGCATGATTGACATTTGGAGCATGTTGTTGTAATATAGTGTAAACTACTGGCTTGGAGAGCCTTTAGCAAAAAGCAGTATCTGGCTTAATAAGCATGGAGAATTTGCCAGGAAGTACCATGGCATATTGAGTTACTTCTACGCGCTGAAAGAAAAAAGGAGACTTTATGCAAATTAAGGTATGCCGTAGCAATTGTCTTTCAGTTGTTTAGTCCAGTGGTTTAATTCGATTTAGGGCAAAACAGCAATGCCAAATTGTGTCTTTCGATAACATCGCTGCAATGATTGAGTTATGCGTTATTGCATTTGTGACTTGAGTTTGGTCTGTTGCTCTGCAGTTTCAGGCTTTACCTGAGAACAGCTCAAGCAGCAAGAGAAGTCAGGTCCAAAATCCTTTTCATTTCCTTTGTAAACCACATGTCATGTTCTATATTAGGTGGATAAAGTACGTATGTGCCTTCATGTCTGTGCACCTTAGATCTGGCTCGAGATTTCACCCTCCCTTTCTCTTCCCCCTTCCTCAGCTCTGTTTACTTTCCTACAGTCTCATCGTCATGTGTCTAGTTTTGTCTTTCTCCCTCTATTGCTTCTCTCTCCCTCTGTCTCTCCCTCTATCCTGGCAGGGCTCTGCAGCGCCGGCCTCGGTCCATTCTTTGGGTAGCACAGGAAGTGAAACTGTAACACAGAGTTCACTGGTAATTGGCCACGGTCACGCTAACCAAACAGGAAGGAATCTGCAACTGATTAGAATTCTTCCTCCTGCAATAATAGTCCCCCCAAACACACACACACACACACACACACACACACACACCCCCTTCAACCCTCCGCCCCCACGAAATTAATTACATTCGGGGTCTATTCCCACTATTGGTTTTCCTGTTTTGAAGCTGCATTATAAAGGGACAAATCCCAAGACAACATAGCCTAGCTAGTTTTTCAATTACAGACAGACGGGCTAAGTCATAAAGGGCTGAGGAAGCACAGGCAGGCATCCATCTCTCCATCTCTCCATCTCTCCATCCGGACAGGGAGCTACTGGCTGGTCAGATCAGTCAGCGAGTCACAGACTGCTGAATAATCCTTTCGTTACTCACTCTCACACACACACACACACACACACACACACACACACACACACACACACACACAGATACACAGACACACACACACACACACACACACACACACACACACACACACACACACACACACACGTAAATGCAAACAGACATACATGGACCTCACTGTAAAATGTTGTTCAGAATGAACTTTCAAAATAAATGTTCCCTAATTCTTAATACTAACTATAATATTTTATTGGGGGGAAAAAAGCGAATTTGACAATTTTTAAGTCTAAGTTGTTCCTCCTCATTTTAGAGTTTTCCCAAATATAAGATACACAGTATTTGATAATAATAATAATAATAATAATAATAATAATAATAATAATGTTTCTAACATTCTGTCCTAATGCTTCCAAGGCTCTTAATTTAGGGAAATTTCCAAAGGTCGTGAAGATTTAAAATTTTGTAAGAAATGTATAAACATCACAGTTAGAGTTTCTACATTCTGAGTTTACTGTAAGAGGTAAATCTGCAATCAACCACCCCCTCCTGAGACATTTAAACAATTTGTATCTGCAGTCATTTATTAGATTACAGATCATTTTACTGCTGTTCTAACATCTGTAAACAATGAAGAACAATGAGACCTGTAATTTGATCAAGGTTGGAATGTTTTATTTTCCTTCTATATACCAAATTCCCAAACAATGTAAATGTGATAATATATATGTATCAATACATTATGAAGTGTATGTTAAACCATAACTGTGCGTGCCAGCTTGCATCAACACCACAGGAAACCAGCAGTCCATCATTTTACGGTCCGCTTCTGCAGAAATGTTCAAAAACAATCAGCTTGAGTGAACGCTACCCACCTGAAATTGTTTTGATGTTGCATTTTGCAGAAGTGCGTTGCTTGATGCGATACATTCATTTCACAAACGGGGGTTAAGCACACAAGAACAGCGGGGCGTCACGGTGCACATGCAATGTTTAAATACTGCGGTGTTCAGCACCTTTCAAAATAAAATGAAAATAAAATCATAGCGATGCATTCTCATCTCATCTTCAGAGAGACACGGAGAGCCAGGGCTGCTTCAAAAATAAATGATTGCCTAACAATGTTTTTGATGTCCTATATTTAAATTTGTACGGTTACTTACATTACTCCTACTTCCCTGGTCTTGGAACTAATCCGATTGATATGGAAATGGGGTGCTCTGTTTCATGACAGAGTTGGGGAGCGGGAGAGAGAGAATTCCCAGGTTCGCTCCTACTCAAAATGTGCTGAAAACAGATTTTCAGAATCCTTTGGCTTCATGGTATTGGTTAAAGGGGATTACACAAACCACTTAAAGCTCGACAATGAGCTGCTCTTTTCAAACAACAAAAAGGTCCTTCATGCTGGACACATTCTCCACACCCGAGGGGTTAATCAGGAACAAATTAAACAAATATTGTGATGGGCACCATCAAGACACAAACCTATAATGACACTGAAACTTTAGATTTTTTATTTTCTAAAGTTAAGTTGGTTTGTTTTAGTTTTTTTATTTTAAAAATTACTAAATGTCAAAGGGGGAAGAGTTCCAATTGTTTTTTAGAGGCATAGACTGTTGTCTGTGTGATAAAAGAAAGAAAAAAAATACAAAACTGGGGCAACCAAAATTAGATATGCAAAACCTTAATTTATTAAAGTAAATGTTGCAACAGGACTTGAAAAACTTTAGTAATTCCTGCATTTATTTACAGCCCTATCCAAACTATAATGTTGTCCCAGATCAAATCGGTCAAAGTGGTTCACACTCAACTGTTCTCTTTTAAAACTACTTTGTTTTGGGACTTTTTAATGTTACTATAATACTTTACACTTAGTATATATTAAGTTATAATAAGTTAAGTTATAACTATAATACTTTATAATACTTTAATTATAATTTACAAAGTTCCCAAACCATCTAATTATATGATGACAATTGTGTCTACATTTTACAGTGCTGTACAAACATTTTCATAACATATTTAAAGTAATAGTTTTTTTCATAAAAATCTATTACTTTTCTGTCATTGAAAACCAAGAGTTAATCAAGTTTTTATTTGTTTTCAGTTTGAAATACCCACATAGACCCTTTATCAAACACATACAGGCTGAAGGAAATAATTGTCTTAATATAACTACCCGAGGTAAAAACACTTTGACATTTCTGTCAACTTAACAGTAGTCTCCAGCAGTGTTTCCTAAAGCTCAATAACATAAATCAGACATGTGCTATGCAGCTACTGCAACAGCACATTGAAGCCAGTATCTCCCAGTTTCCTGCTCGCTACCCGGGCAAATCCTTATCTGTTGTAAACTCTTTTTTTTTTAAAATCTTAAACAGCATTTAAAATCATCACTTACCAATTCCCTCCTTTAGCTGAACAGCCATTGAAGCGTGTGTTGTCTGTCATTGGGGTTGAAAATTGGGGAATGGGCTGGAAATTGGAACCACCAAGGATGCCGTCCTGGAAAAAGAGGAAATCAAAGTTAAATGAGATCATGCATGCCAAGAGAATGTTTAACCAAAGGGCAAAAAGGAAGCTGGAGATAACAGAGAAGAGAAAACCGCTTAATGTTGTGTTACTGCAGTCTGTTTGGAGTTGTGCTTGTGTGTGTGTGTGTGTGTGTGTGTGTGTGTGTGTGTGTGTGTGTGTGTGTGTATTTAGAGGAAAGAGGGGGTGTTACTTGTCAATAAACATTTAAACTGTCATTTTATTTTATTCCATCTGTAAATGTATATGTGGGCAACTGCATCTTTAAATGTACATATTCTTAACTAAATACATGACAATGTTTAAGTAGTTGATGATTTACAAGATCAAGAATGCATGTGTGTGTGTGTGTGTGTGTGTGTATCTGAGCATGTGTTTTTATAGCCACACAGGAATGTGAACATATAGTAAGAGTGTGTGCATGTGCAGGTGTGCACATAGGTGACGACGGGCCTTGCAAAAGTTCATCCCATAATGCAGTGTGTTTGAAGTGGTGCACCACAGGCAATTAATCTTGAGCCTGTGATTGCACTAAGCCCGAGTGATGCAGTCCTATGACAAGTTCACTTCAAAAGACTGAAATCCTGCCCCACCCAGTGTGCTTTGTTTTAACCTGAGAGGCCATCGAGAGAGAGGAGTTGTGGGGGGGGGCAATCCTAACCAGAGTCTGGGAAAGAAGTGCATCATTTTTATAAATTAATATGTACCTTCCTAAAGCGGGTTTGAAAACTGAAATGTGTAATAAAACATAGAGGAATCAGTTTAGTGTTAACGTATGTATCATGTCATCAAAAGATAACAAGGGAAGCAATGAAACCAGTTCAGTAAAATCACTGATTATCAGATGTTTGATTAAAATCCGGTTTCTCACGAGAGCTGTGAGTAATCCTTTATCTGACACTGGCCTCTCAGCTGACATCTAATCTTTGCATTTGTTTGCGCGCCTTCTTCACTGATGGAATCAGGGATCACCATGTGAGCTGTCCATGACAGACGGGCTGGAATGGAGCATGTCTGGATTATGTTTATTCAATTTAACTGAGCATTTATTCTCCCAGGTATTGTTGCCTGTGTGTGTGTGTGTTTGTGTGTGTGTGTGTGTGTGTGTGTGTGTGTGTGTGTGTGTGTGCGTGTAAGTGAAGGAAGCAAAGTGATCAGGAGGGAGGGAGAGAGAGAGAGAGAGAGAGAGAGAGAGAGAGAGAGAGAGAGAGATGACAGGAGTGAAGTTTCCAGTTCATGAGCTGAGGTGAGAGTGCAGTGAGAGGGAAACATGCAGCCAGCCTGCACATGTCAGGGTCAGAAGACACGTTCTTCCAAGGAATGAAGGGAGAGGTGGAGACAGATAGAGATCTGGTTCTCATGCACCTTGATGTGGCTCTGATGTGCTCCACAACAAAGAAAGATCTGAGTCACAAAAACACAGACCAATCAATCAAAGTATTTTAACACCACATAAATGAAGTATAATCCAAATGTTTCACACGAATACCGCATTTGCTGATATTGTGCATAACTTTCATTTCATGTGATTGCTTGGTCTCTCATGCAAAGAGATGTTTTTAATATAAACACAGAGAACCCACCTAGTTTAAAGAAGAAAAAAATTGAAAGTTGTCAATTTTACACAGGGTGATGTCATGTGAACAGAATACCTGTGGGTGTGTGCCATCTTTTTACTGAATCATTTGGCACTGCACTTTATTTCTTAATTCTCATTGCCATGGAACACTTCAGAAAGAATATCAACCCAGAAGCGATATTTTCTGCAAGAAAAAACTAGTTCAAAGACATTTTTTTCTCCTCCCCCCCATCCTCAACTTACTGTCCTGGCATCTCGTCAATTTCCAATTTGCAATGACTTTTACAAGATTTTTTCCTGACTTTGTAGCAACACTGAAGCCCCCAGGCCAGTGGGTCATATAATTATTATGTGCAGGAAATGATAAGCATGTTTTA
Organism: Sander lucioperca; assembly: GCF_008315115.2. Classification (NCBI taxonomy): domain Eukaryota; kingdom Metazoa; phylum Chordata; class Actinopteri; order Perciformes; family Percidae; genus Sander; species Sander lucioperca. The sequence continues at coordinate 17,798,063 of NC_050173.1, read as the reverse complement.
AAAGTGAAAATTAGGTTTAATTGTGGTGTACGGCTGCGATGTGAGCATGAAATCACAAAAGTCAAACTTATGAGACTTTTGCATTATTTAAACAACTTGGGATGGCTAATTCATGTTGGGTGTGATTTTCAAGGACTTGTGTTTTTTTTTTTTTTTTTTTAAATATGACGAGATAGTTGAGGTTCATATTCTGGACATATTTTAGAATATGACTACTGGACCTTTTTTATTTTTTCTCAGGTACATTCATACATTCTGTCAAACTGAGTGAAAATGAGAAGCACATTCTCAACAAATGGCTGATTTATTTGCTCTTACCAAGATGATTTGTAAATATTTGTTTATACTGTTTTAGTCTTTTTTTTCTTTTCTTTTTTTCATATTTTTTCATAAGCAAAGAGCATTTCAGCATGGGATGGGCCAAATGTTTAGCATGAAAATAAACAGAAATAAAATAATACTATTTGATTTGATTTTGGGCCTTGTACGCAAAGCCCAGATCCTGGACCAAGCTGGCACACAGAAACTCCATGTAATGCATCGCTGACTCATAAAGATAACCTTAGACTTCCATTAGCCTCTGACAAAGCTCCGGGTTTCAACTCACACCTTATAGTCCCTGACTCGTACATCAGCGCCAATCGGCAAACCAGGCCAAAGACAGGAAACAGAAAGGAACGTGCGAGGTGTCCTTGGAGTAACCAAAACAACTGCGAGTCCAATTTCCTTCTTTGTCACTTTTTGTAGCTTTACTCTCAACTGGAGAGCGAGCTGAGAAAAGAACGTGTTGTCGGCCTGACTAAAACACTGGCAGCTCTCCTGCCTGTGTGTAAAGCTGACATCCAGTTTCCTGAGTGAAGTCATTTCCTCAGTAGACGTTTTGCACAAACACAGGACTAATATCCAAGGCGGTGGGGTGGGGAGGAGGGGGTTCAGGGGCGCTTGTCTTGAAGAAAAGGGCTGACGGCAAACATCCACCTTTAAATTTAATTTCACCCTTTCATTGTCGCGCACAGATAAGGGATTCGGTAGCCGCGGTTAACTGGGGAAATATTATGATAAATCGACTTTTATTAGTATTTTTCCCCATTATTCATGACAATAACAATACAATGTCCTCATGGTGGTAATGGTGCATGTGTCTGGATGCATCACTGGCAAAGGCGAGGGTACTTATTATGGAAACAGTGCTATGATGAATGTGTTAGAGCAACTCAAACTTAATCTAAACTGCATTACATGTTGTTTTGAATATACCTCCATGATATGCCCATCTTTAATGTACTATCAAGTGTAGGGAGTAGAATTGCTTTAGTCTCAAAATTCAGAGCAGCAGTGAAAGAGAGAGAAAGAGAGAGAGGCTTTAAAATACTGTCTGTGAGAAATGCAAAATTTATGAATACCCCCCTCACATCTCAGCTTGATTTATGTGAAATAATAATACACTATTTAATGCTTAAACATAGCTAGGAGCGATCCCTGGCTATCAAGATGTACAATGGAGTAATGGGGCTGGAAGACAAATCACCTTGTGGACTTGTGATGCTTATTTAAAGGTGCTCAGGCAGATATATTAAACTATATGTAATTGTACACTAACTCTGTGCTGTAGGCAGAGGCGGCAAACACAGGAGGAGGCCAGTCATGATGCAGATGGAGTGGTGTAATCAATTTGACTCAAGCATCAGCATCCACGGCGGAGACGAGGGAGAGGGGAGGGAGGAGACGAGGGAAGACTCTTCGATCTGCTATCCTGTCATCTTATTTAGGTTTAAGCCCTCTTTCATACATCCTGTAAGTCCATCTATACTTTTAAACAAAATGTCAACAAAAATACTTACAGTTAAAAGTTTAATAAGAGATTCCTGCATGAACATTGAGAAAGAAAAATCCCTCATGAAATTGAAAATTAAATTGTTAGCTTTTAGACTCAGGAGCTGCAGTAGCACGTGTGTATCTATTGTATGTTTTGGCACAAGGTGCATCATCTTTAAAGATGAGAGCCAGGTTCAAACAGAGCCAGTGGTCACATGGATCGTGATTTATGATTCACTGATTGCCTTGTTTAATTAAAGTAAATGGCAAAGCAAGGCAAGGCCAAATTGTCCTGATCTGATGAATTGGACCCAGTTTTACCACCAAAAGCAGGTAGGGTAAATAAACAGGGTAATTACAATGGTAAATGGAGCCTCTGTGAGCAAGCCCTGTAGGCTGTGGGCGGCTCACCCAGGATGTGCTGAAGAAGTGAACAACAGGCGTTCCCGTAACTTTTCTTTTTAACATCTTCCCTGTGTCTCTGAAGCCCGGCCACGCCAAGAAAAACATACAGCTTGCATACACACAGACACCTACGAGGTGCACACACTCTCACTCCCATATTCAGTGACACACAAACCACAGCTCTCCTCCCACCCCCCCATCCTGGTGTGTTCGTGTACAATTATAGCTACGGTGATCCACAGGTGTTGAATTCTTCTGGCAAGCCATAAAACATGATATGCATGATTTGTGCAGTCAGCCAGGTCTGTAATTTCATTCTCCTTTTCTTTCATTTTCCCTTCCTGGGCCACACGATCCATTTTCCTGCTTTATGAGAGCGCAGACACCCAGAGAGACTTTCAGGATGATTACATGCCCCGTGCCATGGGGGGGTCTGAGGAGCCAATACGCCAGCCTAAGAGCCGTGTCAAACATCTATTTGAATAAAGGTTTTAAATATTTGAACTGCTCGAGGTGTGCGTCATTTATCCTCCTATAGACATTTGCAAATCCTCAAGTGAAACTATCAACTTCTAATATATATATATATATATATATATATATATATATATATATATATTGATCCATATATAATTTTGCTCAGGTATGCAGCCTGCCGTCGTACGAGCAGCACTGATTTAAGATCAGGACACATGCCCTCGTGGTCCTGTGAGTGTCAAAATAAATCAAGCGTACCTCACATGGCTCATGTATTTAAGGCGATATTCATATACACACAGTCGGGCCTGATGTCACAGCACGTGGGTTGGTCTGTTGGCAGAGGACTGCGATGTCCTCCAGGGGAAACTAAACAAACTCTGTCTGCCACTTTCACAGTGTTGCCTAAACGTGATCAGGGTGAGAGGTAGGTCCTGTTCTGTGGAGTGCATACACACACACACACACACACACACACACACACACACACACACACACACATACACACATTCCTGGGTTACATTTTCACACATGCACACCTACAGTATAAACGCCAAAGGAGAAAAACAAAAAATTGAGTTTTGTACATATTAAAACTGACTCATTATAATTTGATCCAAGATTCACATAAGCATATTTCTAAAATTACTCTGAGATTTACCATGGCTTGCCATTATCATAAATATAATGTTAATATCTATGTAAATAACCTCTCGTGGATTTAAGATGAGGCTATGTTAGTTATTGGGTGCATAAGGATAAATGCATGCGAAAAGCTAAATGGGCCACAGAGTTTTGCATATTGCACAATTTCGTTGCTTTTTGCAAACCTGTCAACAGAGAGAACTCCTTAAGCTTCAATCCATGAGTAAATAATATTCAGACATAAACCACAGCATTAATCCTGGTGTGTGATTGACAGTTCATATCTGGGACAATACTCCAAATAATTAAAAAACAGAAATCTTGAAAGGTAATAGCTTCTCAAATCCATTAAGTAGTTAAAGGTTATGAGAAAAAAAAACAGGATTACTGCTCACAGCAAAACTCCTTATTAAATGAGACTACGTAATTTGTTTCTCAATCCCTTTCTCTTCATAAGCACAGTGCAGGTTAAATGAATGGGCAATGAAACATGCGTGTCATTTACCGTCACTCTGAGGAGACAACCACCAATCCCCCCCCACCCCCCTCCCTGTCTATATGTATTAATGCAAAAAGCGAGTATGGTAGATTGGATAAGTAGACACACAATTGCTGGTAAATTGTTTGTTTAATTACTTTTTCTTTCCTTTTCTTTGAGCCCATTTGCAAAGAGAGATGCTTCCCCCTCCTGGCTGCTCATAAGAAAGTCAAAGACTCCCCGGTCTCCTGTGCCTGCCCTCAGTGCCACCTATGCAGTTTGTTGTCACCGATTATAACCTGTGTGCGGATACACTTTTCTTTGTGTGTGTGTGTGTGTGTGTGTGTGTGTGTGTGTGTGTGTGTGCGAAATGCACGTATCCCCATTTGCAAAACCATTAGCAGTCGACTAACTGTTCGGTTGGCTTGTAGTTCACTGAAAAGTTTGTTTGTAAATTGAATTGACTGCTCACTGAACGTAAATAGACCCTCAACCCTGATATGAAGCCCTCCTCTGATGGTAAAGGCACATTAAATGGCGACTGTAAGAGGGCCGACCCACCATGCACCTCTTGCCCTCTGTTGACACAGAACAGATGATCTGAATTTCAAACGTCCGCAGCCACCGTGAACCGGCCTGGCAGGTCTGTGTCTGCTCTTTGGTCACTGGCAGGGAGGATAGACAGGGGGGGGTTGGAGGAGGGGAAGACATGAGACGAGGGGGGGGGGATGTAAGAGCAGCAAGCCTAGCAGATCAAAGAAAATAACATGGGAGAGGATATGAGTGCTTTGAGAAGTAATATAGCCGAGATAGCATCTGTTTTCCGTAGCATGCAGGAGGCTTGAGACAAGCCCAGAAAAAAAGACAACGGAGAGCGAGTGCACTTTAGCCGAGGATAAGACCAAACACAAATGGGTTATTAAGAAGCCCTCGATGTAATATCTGGCTGACAGTAAAGTGTCTCTTTTTGAAATGATCCACTGCTGGGGTTAGAGGGCTTTTTATGATACTAATATTGAATAAATAATATGGCGGATCGTTACAAGGGAGTGGGTGTTTATCTTAAAGAAGACAAAACAGTAATGTTATCACCAGGGCCTTGCTGGACAGTTTACTAAACCCCAAGACGTCCTGTTCTGTAACGAAAAGCTCCAAATCAAACAGGTTAGACGCCTGTTAATGATTAAAATAGGTAATGCTAGTATTTCCTGAGTCTCATCTCTACACTAACCAGAACTTGAATAATGATGAGGAAATGGAGGTGAAAACCTTTTTATTATGTGCTTCATCGGGTGTTCTATCAGTCTTCTATCAGTAAAAATGTTGTCAGTAGATATTCTTTAACGCCCCGTTTTAAAGTAAAACGTGTGTATTGTATATAATATACTTGGGTAAATGTATATCATCCTTCATTTTATTTTAATGAACAGATATTGTGGTTTGAGGATGACGAGTGTAAATTCAACAAATGTTAAAATCTGAGACACAAACCCTGTGCAGGACACTCACCCAGTTGTCTATTTTCATTTCTATTGTCCATATAGTATATCAAAACCATTCATAGGTCGCGCTCCCATATGAGCCTCCTGAAGATTGAATAATGTCCTTCCTGATCCACGCTGCAAGAGGCCATATTGGATCCAGATTTCACTGGTTCAAAAGTCATTTCATTCCCCTTCATTTCTCCCCCCCCTCCCCTCTCTCTCTCTCTCTCAGCTTTATTTCGCTCTGTCTCTCTCTAGCCTTCTCTCTGCCTGCTTTATTTATTGCAGGTCCAGTGGTGTGGTACAAAGCCATTACCTGCGCATATGTACCTTTTTGAATAATCAATAAATAATTATTTTATTATTTAATAGGATCGTATGGGAAAAGGAAATGGGTTTTATTACATAAATCCATCACGCATGATGAATGGCTACACTTGTAAAGTTGGACGGGGGAGAAGGGGAAAGTGGTTCGGACGGGGCCTGCGCCTGCGCTCAACGGCAGTGCCTCGCTGAGCGCTTTCTCTATGCGAGGTTGTAAATATGACATTTTTGTCTCTTTGGGACTGTCAATTGGAGTGCAAGGGGAATGGGGGAAGGGGATTGTAAATTCAGAGAGATTAATTAACCTTTTACATTTGCGATTCAGCCCTGCATCTTTTTCTGTGTATTGTGACCCCTATGAGCAGAGGGGTTAGAGACCTGGCCGCAGACGGCCCAGGGAGTGCAGACGTCTCATTCCAAATGAGTTATTAACAGAATTTTTTGAATAGATGGAAAAATTGTAGCCTGGCCATTTAGTGTCATAAAGGCCGGGTTGGCGAGGCGGCAGGGGCCTCCCAGGGACAGGAGGCAATACCATTACAATCAAATCTGAGATGGAAGAGGGATTGAGCTGTCCATTCTGAATTTTTATATTGTCAGAGGGGCCGGGGAGGAAATAATGCCATCCTGGAGTGTATTAACCTCTGGCTGGGGAAAGAGGACAGGGGAAGAGAGAGGGGGAGAGAGAAAGAAACAAGGCTGGCAGAGGGAGGGATTTAAGATTGGACCGCAAGGAGAAAGGAAAGCTAGAAGAGGGAGGAGAGGAATGAAGGGGCAAAAGAGAGTTTCATGCCTTATGCCTGGGAAGCCAAAGAGGGAGAGACAGGGATATGAGATGGCCGAGAGACAGAGTCAGAACAGAAGAGTAGGGGAATAATGCAATAAGGATTTAGAGACAAAGAAATGTAGGGGGAGAATGGCATATATGGCCACGACTGGGGGAGAAGGAGGAGAGATGATGGGAAAGACAGAGAAAAGGAGAGAAGAAGAAGGAAGTTTGGAAGGATTAGGGGAATGGCTTGGAGGGAGGAGGTGAAGGAGGCAAGGCGAAGGCTGCAGGAAAAGTTGTGAGGAGTATAGACATGTGGACAATAGAAAATCATTGTGAGCTATAGAGCTACTCTACGATGTATACCTAAACACAATATTAAGATGAAATACAGTATAAACATAATAATCAGCATATCATGTTGCCCAGTTCAACTTCTCTACACATTTTCCATTTCATTATTAACAGGCAAATATGGCTGTGGTTCACATAAACACGTATTAAGTGGTGCAAGAAGCACTCAGATTGTTTATTGAGTAGTGTGTAGCAATACCACAATGTAAGAAATACTCCATTACAAGTTCAAATCCTGCATTCAAAAAAAGAGTATAAGTACAGATGTATTAGCAAGAAAGTGTAAACTATCAAACATAAAAGCATGTGGCTGTTCCAGAGGGAGCTAATTTCATACATACATGTTGGTGGTTTAATGCCTATAAGTTATAAATAATAAATACATGTTTGCCTTCATCTGCAAACTAAAGTAATTACGACTACTAGTTGTCAAATAAAGGTAGTTTAATAAAAAGTAAAAACGTTTCCCATTCAAATATAGTAGAATATAAATAGAAAGTAACAACGTTGAAATACTTAAGTAAAGTACAAGTAGGCTGTGGAAAGTCATAGTTGACATCACTGTCCATTAAATGGTCCTTTAAAAATATTGACTGGACCATTGAAATAGGATATGATCCATTAATTGATATACTCAAATCAATATTTGCAGTTAAGAAAAAAATGATTATCACAGGAAGGAACTATGTTGCTAAAGCGGACAAACGAACGTGCATGTGTTTAGGTGCACGGTGGTGATGGTGGTGGTGACGGGAGGCAGCAAACTCACCTATCTCAAGATGGATTCTTCAAAACAGGTAAGTCTGCGCCGTTTTACTTTAACTAAAAGCATGCACTCGTTTTCTGAACGTCCTGTTCCACTATTCATGGCGCAGGATAATATCATTTTACATATTTAAGACCGAATTCAAGTGTATCCTGTTTACTTGGCCGGGCGGTGATGTGCTATAGTGTGTAGCTACGTAGACCAATAGCATCGCAGTTCAGAGGTCGCAGCAGAGCGGAAGTTGTTGGCTGCTTCTTCAAAGTGCAGGCAGCTTTTAAGGCTAACGCGCATCTCAACGTGTTTTTAGCTCTTTGACATCGTAAAGGACAAATATGAAAATGTTCGAAATGTGCGTAAGAAGAAGTCGGCACGTCCAGGGAAATGATTTTCACCGGCATCGCCTCTGAAGAAGAGGATAAGCTAACGCAAAGAAACCCGGAAGTGTTGTTAAAGGTAACAAGTTTGCTACTGTTGCTTGCCTGTTTGGCTAAGAAACCAAAGTCAGGGATCAAATAAATCGTTAATTGTAATTGTCTCATAAAATTGCATTGATTGTTGGAATTACATCTTGTCTTTAGATGCTTAATCTGTGCCAGCTAATCACAGTCGCTAGCACCGGCTGCCCTCATGTAGCCTAACGTTAGCCAACGTTACTGGCCATCATACTTTATTAAACACATCATACATGTATTCACTTGTCATATCCGTTACTACAAATCTACAATTTGGTGGATGTTTAGTTGAATGTGATACAGCGGTTAAGGTCCTAAACTAATAAGGGCTGTGATTAGTAATATTAAAAATAATGGAGCATAACAGTCATATTTTAACGTAAGAATGAAAAAAAACATGCTTTTGACCTATAACGTTACATGACATATGTAATAACTGTAATCACTGTTAAAATGCAGCAGCAGTCTGAGCATAAATACAAATGGGTGCTCTGAAGGTCTGCATGCTTCTCCAAAGTTGTTTGATAATGTTTCCAGTGTCGCAGAGATCGACTGGATTACTGAATGTAAGTCTTTGCGTAATCCAAAGCGATTTACAATTACTATAGGCTATATGTCAGAGGTCGCACGCCTCTGGAGCAACTAGGGGTTAAGTGTCTTGCTCAGGGACACATTGGTTGATGTATCTCAGTGGGAATCGAACCCAGATCTCCCACACCAAAGGCATGTGTCATATCTACTGCGCCTTCACCACCCTATATACATTATCATCAATAACCATTCAAATTTTACAGGAAGTGGCTTTATCTGATCATCTATTTTTTTTGGCATGATTCCCTTGTTACAACAAGTTGAACTGCTCACTGTCACCATGGCTATTTGGTTATATGGTGATTGTGAACGGTCAGTATCTTGGCAGAGATCTTAGATGAGATAATAAGAGCTTATCTCTGGGCTAAGTTTGTCCCGTCCATCTTTTATTTACACGTTTACCACTTTTTTATATCAGGTAAGTTACCTAATGTTAGTTACTGTACTGCATACAAAGGTTTATCTATCTTGCTGATCAACAAGCTAGTTATCAACCCAAGATGTATACTTACCTTATGTAATTATACCTTACACTTTTTACATTCACACTGTTTAATATTATTATTATTGTTGCTTTATTTTTCACATGCTGCCTTTTAAAATTGTTTTATTTTGTATATTTGTAGTATATATTGTAGTTTACATTGCTTGGCATTCTGTGGACAGCAAAGGAAGAATGTCATTGTACAGGGAAACATGTTTCCTTACTGTGTGCATATGAAAATACAACTTTGAAATTGAAAAAAAATGAAATTTGAAAGAATGTCCTAATGCGTCTTCGAGCTTTTCCGCTGTTCCTACCACAACTTCAGGCTGTGCTTAACACTAAATCAGGAGAAAATAATATCCTATGTGATTATTGCCTAAATCAATCTGTATGTTCCTACAGCTCCCAGCAGCCACAGACACAATGAGTGCCAAATATGGCCTGGTGAGCTACAACAGTTCACGGAAGCACCTTTCAATCTCCATCCCGTCATCTACGGAGGTGATGTCGCCCCACATAAAGTCTGTGGAGGAGCTGAGGGTCCTGGGAATCAACCTGAGCAGCTTCAGTACCCCCACACAGTTCTTGATCTGCGTGGCTGGAGTCTTCCTCTTTTACCTCATCTATGGATACCTGCAGGTAACACAGGAAGAAAGACACAATCTGAGAGATGCACGAGCACACACACACATGGTTGTTGCAGTGTAGGGGAAGTGCTGTTGTGAAGCTCTATGTGACTATTTACATGTTCAGATGCAAAAAAAAAATTTTAGTTTTTTTTTTACATGCACTGCTTTATTAAATGTAGCTGTGTTCCTGTCTGTGCAATTGGAAAAAAGAATGCTGGTACAGATGACATGTAAACAAAGTTCGTACTTCACAAGATGGACTTCAGAAGGCTTTTATTACCTGCTTTTTGATTATTTATTTGGCCTTCCTCCATCCAGGAGTTGATATTTTCTGTGGAAGGATTCAAGCCTTTTGGTTGGTACCTCACTCTGGTCCAGTTTGGCTTCTACTCCATGTTTGGTCTAGTGGAGCTTCAGCTCACACAGGACAAACGCAGAAGGTAAATAATCTCCTGCTCCTGGATGACAGACTTTACTCACTATAATTCACATTAAAACAGTATTCCTTTTAACATGTATACCCCATCTTAAAGGCAGAGTTGGTAATGTTGAAAAGCTAGCAAGATTTAGTAGCATCTCCTCGGGTCTCTGTCTAACCCAGGGTTTAGACGGGGTCTTAAGAAGTCTAAAAAACTCTAAAATTTTAAAATCAAAATCTTAGGCCTTAAAAAGTCTTAAATTCACTGAAGTATTATGTTCTACGTCTCAAATAATTGAAAACTGATGGAGTTCTTTTTTTCGCTAGTCCAAATATAATTCACTGTATAACGACTACAAATCAAACCAACATGCAACGGATTGTACCACAGACATAAAACGGATTTTATTCCCACACAGCAGCTCCGCAACTCCCGTAAGCTAACCTCTGTGTCGCTTTAGTTCAATTTCAAGACATTCATTTACTTTTGTGACTCTGTATTTCCTTTTGTACGTTTTTCGTTTTTTATGTTGTAATGTAGATCTTAAATTTCCCTCATAATGGTCTTAAAAAGGTCTTAAAAAGACTTAAATTTGACTTGGTGAAACCTGCAGAAACCCTGCTAACCCCTCCCCCTGCCCTCGGGGCTGCGCCCCACACACAGACGTGCACGAGCACCGCTGCGTCGCTGCTTCAGAGCAAAGAAAGGACCGCAATTTTACTTCATGTCTCATTCACCAGCAAGGAAACACCTAAAATTACCATACCGAATGTTTAAAACAAACATGACTACTGTTAGAAATGCGGCTGAGCTCAGGCTCGTACATAGGAGGGGTAGAGTACCCTCAGCAGGGCATGGAGGATTTTCATTGGTTCTTTCCATGCGGGCTGCAAGGCAGTGATTGGTGGGCGTTTTCACAGGATTACAACAGCTATAGATGACGGATCTTTTTCGCTCCTTTTTCGGAGCCCATAGGTTGGTTATTGCTGTCGTGGTGTAAAGACCATTTCAAACAATATATATAAAAAGTGAACATTGGAAATAGTTACCAACCCTGCCTTTTAAGCTGATGTTTTTTGGAATAAGTAGTGATGACCTCTTTTTGTTAAACCATCTGAAGCAACACATCAGTTGAACATGGAAATCTGTTTCTCAACTACTTAATATGTTCTTGTCTTCCAGGATACCAGGGAAGACATACATGATCATAGCATTTCTAACAGTGGGCACTATGGGCCTGTCTAATACCTCTCTGGGCTACTTGAACTACCCTACACAGGTCATCTTCAAGTGCTGTAAACTCATCCCGGTCATGATTGGAGGAGTGTTTATACAAGGTATGCTGATTCTACTGTACATGTATTTACACAGACCTTACAGATGCGAATACATATTTACGTGCTGGGGTTTTTAGTTTTTTTCTTACAACATTTTGATCCTTCATACTACTGTATGTGATTTAATATGTGCTGCTCTGTAGCTGTGAATAGTGCAGCTCCCTCTCTCTCTCTTTATTCCTCATTATTTGATCTGGACTTGACACCTCAGTTATGGGGTTTGAAGTTGTCGGTTGTATTTGTTGTTTAAACGAGGCTCGTCGATCAGTGCGTTACCTCTGAGTTGGCTTCGTTGAAAAGCTTCAACCTGAATCAGCGGCTTTGATTAACTGTCAGGATTTTCAAGTCCAGCGTTCAGAAATATCACCAGACCTAGATTTTTAATTGTGATCAGTTGACGAACGCCGCTATTTAGAATTTAGAATCAGTAAGACAAACTCTTGAATTATAATTGTGAATTCATCAAATACGTAACTATTGGGCCTTGAGCAGTTAAAAAATGAAGAATTGAAATCAGGAATTTATTTTTTCTTTCAGCTCAAACTGTAAAGCAAACTAAATCATTGGCATTTTTATTCAGAAGATAAAGGAATCTCTAAAATAAAGGTTTCAATTTACTTAACCCTTGTGTTGTCCTCGTGGGTCAAAATTGAAAATTGACTTTCTCAGTTGCTAAGATGACACCATCTTATTACCTCTAGTATTACACTTACACACACAATACATGGTCAATAAACCTCATTTATATGAAATTATACCTACCATTTGTGTTGAAAAAGCTGAAATTATGAATTATTTTACTAATAGTTAAGATCAGAGGATGTTGATATCCATCAACATCAATCACAGACTTTTCAAAGGCTTTAAAATTGAATTAAACACCCAAAATTCAATTAAAGTAGTGAACTGATCATTCATTTGACTTGTCAAAAGCGTTTTTATGGAACGATCCATGTTATTTTTGGGCAATATGGTTGAAAAACCCCATATTTCTGATATTTTTGACAATGGGTCCAATTTGACCCGAGGAAAACAGGAGCGTTAAAGGAAAATACATGTTTACCTTATTGAACTTAAAACAATTTAACTTTTTATTTTGGAGAAGGTACATTTTACACCTCATTTCAGTCATCTTGCATGTTTCCTTTGAAGCGATGGCTACCTTTCAACATTGAGTATCTCCTTTTTTTTATCTGTCTGTTGTTTTTGATTGTCAGAGCCCAGTCGGCTGTACTGGTTCTGTCTGTCCTTTCATCCTCACACCGACCCACTCAAGGTTCTGTGTCCTCAACGTCAGACAGGGTTTTGTGCATGTTTTGCCTTCTTGTGTCTCTCTGGATGGATAGATGTGAGGACCAGGGTCCCTCAAGGGGTCGGGTGGAAAACAGAATGTATTCACTTAGAATGCAAAAAGGAAAGAAAGTGGGAGAGAGGGATGGATGAAGGGAGGGGTGTGGGGCTGCATCTGATGTGAGGCCCTTCAAAGGCGAGACAGGGAATCAAAGCCGACCACGGTCGACCTGATGCTGCGTCCCCTTGTCAACCTCAAGGCATCTATCCATCAGACTGTTTTTGGAAGACTCCTTCATCCTGTTGTTTTTTTCCAAACTTTTCCTTTTTCACAAAGCTTCTTTTGTTTTTGACGCATTGTTACGTGCGCAACCTCAGAAACTTTGAATTGTCAAGAATGCCCATTTTTAAAACTTGGGCAATGTCAACTTTTATTTAAAAAGAGGTGGGTCATCTTTTGAAGATTTCCCTGTTAGCCGTGCTCGAGGGGAGGTACTCTTCCCGTGCAATGGCTCAGTTTGGTGTGTCTGTGATGTTGTAAAATGTTTTTTGGAAGTTTTACCAGTTAATCTCTAAAACTTTTTTTTCTTGTTTTCCTTTTGTGAGGTTGGTCCTCATACGAGATTTACGAAGTTTAGGTTTCTGATTTTGATTTCAGAATTTCAGATTGACATTCCAAATGGTTCAATTGCTATGTGTTTGTGTCCCAGGTAAACGCTATAATCTTGCTGATGTGTCTGCTGCTCTCTGCATGAGCCTGGGACTCATCTGGTTTACGCTAGCTGACAGCAAAGTGGCCCCCAACTTCAACGTCACAGGTTATATCTTTATATAATATATAAATGATATCCTTTCTGTGGCATTGTATATGAAGTATGGTGTGTATTTTGCCAAATGCAAACCCACTAGCTCAAAAGTACATCATTCGTCAGATATCCATGTTCTTAGTTTTGTGTGTTTATGTTTGTGTGGATGTAGGTGTTCTCCTCATCTCCCTGGCACTTTGTGCTGACGCCGCCATTGGAAACGTGCAGGAGAAAGCAATGAAACTCCATAATGGCTCCAACTCTGAAATGGTACCCTGTTTATCTAACTTTAAAAAAAGTATATATACCTACATAATAGGGGTGAGAATCACCAGATATTATCACAATAGTTATGTCACGATACGATATTATTGCGATTCTAAACATATTGCGGTATTCTGTGATGGATTGCAATTTATTACCTTTTTTTTCCAACTTCAAAAGGAAAGCGTTGTATCTTTCACGCTGACACGGTCACCCCTGCTGACCTCACCAGAAGGAAAAAGAAAACAAACAAAGCTTAACTGTACCATATAGTGGACTGAAAAATCAATTCATTTTATAGTACCAAAATTCTAATGTTCAATTTATATAATAAAAGATACATCAATGAATCGATACAGTATTGCCACGGAAAATATCGCAATACTATGCTGTGTCCGTTTTTTCTCTCCCACCCCTACTACATAATAACGTATATAAGTCTATCGGCAACTATATCTGTTCACACAATATCGGGATGAGTGCAGCATATTTAGGTCTGCTTGACTGTCATCAAACCCAGACGTGTGTGTGTGTGTGTGTGTGTGTGTGTGTGTGTGTGTGTGTGTGTGTGTGTGTGTGTGTGTGTGTGTGTGTGTGTGTGTGTGTGTGTGTGTGTGTGTGTGTGTGTGTGTGTGTGTGTGTGTGTGTGTGTGTGTGTGTGTGTGTGTGTGTGTACAGGTGCTGTACTCGTACTCCATCGGTTTTGTCTACATACTGACAGGCCTGCTCTGTATGGGTGGGCTGGGACCAGCAGTGGCATTCTGCTCAGAAGTGAGTATACATTAACGGTGTGTTCACACACGAAGCGAGCGTTTCGCACGATTACATACAAAGTCAAAGCAAGACGCCAACTCGAATGAGAAATTCTTGTGCCACTGTGTCGCCAAAGCCTCTCAACTTTGAGATTGTCCTGCATAGCACAGGCCTGATTGAATTGAACTCCATTCAGAAAACATGAATTTTAAAAGCTGTTTGCTTGGCATCTTATGGACAGACCTGACAAAGCATGAATTTGAAGACTTTTTACAAATCGGCATCACAATGTTGTTATTTTGGAATACTTTTGATCGGTTTCTTGTAATTGAATCATAGCAAAATCTGTACCTCCAGTGCCGCTAAAAGCGGTCATCCAGACATAACGTTACTTCCTGGAGAAGGCGGGGAAATTCACAGAGCTGTGTGCCCTTACAGATTATGTTATTAATCCAGTCACAATGACATTGTGTTTTCCAATGTATCTAGGACTTCCACAACAGGTACAAGGCAGCAATAGTGGTTATTTCGGCCATGGTTGAAGACAGAAATAAACCTTATTGGTGCCTACAGCTCTAGTGTGTCTCGCGCAAGTAATGCAAATAAACAGAAATTATCCCAACATGATTCCAAGGGTTGGGTCCGATATATTTACAGCCGGTATCTACCTGACCGAACGGCACTGCAAATATCGGTGCCTCATTTCGGTGCCACTTAAATGTCTGCG